>NC_133662.1:144872416-145113448 GCF_037893015.1 Macrotis lagotis | reverse complement strand
TTAGTATCTTTTGACAGTCAAGTTCACACCTTTGATTTTTACTCTTATAACTCCATTCCCCCCATGGACAATCAGTTTCCAAATCTTGTAGTTTCAACCTCTACAATATCTCTCTAATCTATTTTTTTTTCTCTTCAGTCACCTGGCTATCACTTTACAATTTCATCATCTTTTTGTGGATCTATTGTGATAACCTCCTATTTGGATTCATGATTACCAATCTTTCTCCCTCTCTGTTTAACATTTGTCAAAATAACCTTTCAAAGCATAAGTTTGATTGCTTAGTCAAGAAGTTTCAGTGGCTATTGCCTCTATGATAAAATTAAAAAATTCATTTGATATTTAAAGCTCTTCATAACCTGGCTCCAACCTACCTTATTAGATTATTTTATATTACTCCTTCACAAATTCTGTATTACAGATCTCTGGAATTGCATGATTTTCTGCCATTCTAGCTGCAGTCTTATGTTCCAGAATGGACTATCCCTGTGTCTAGATTCTAGGCAAAATTTTATTGTATTTAAAAACTTAAAAACCATTCTTATCTCCAGGGTTGTACAAAAACAGGTGGCAATCTGCATTTGTCTCACTGATTTGTAGACCTCTGTCTCCTCTTTTTCATGTTTTTTAGAATCGCTAGCTTCCTTCAGTACTCAGTTCATGTGCTGTCGCCTATAGTGGCCTTTCATATGTCACATTCTATATGTGGAGAGAAGGTTACATAAAGGTAGAATCTATAGGACTTGGCAACTGAGAGGGTATAGGGGAAAAGAAAGCTAGAACAGTGAATGATAATGACCCAGAATTTATGTAAGTACAGGCTTCTATAGAGCATGGGTTGGCTATTCTAGCAACAGTACCCTACTCTGTGTGCATTTATGTCTAACAAGAAAGTTCCTTTTAGAGTAAAAACATCACTTACACAAAAATATTCATAGCAGCCTTATTTGTGGTGGCAAAGAATTGGAAATTAAGTGAATGTCCTTCAGTTGGGGAATGGTTTAACAAACTGTGGTATATGTATATCATGGAACACTATTGTTCTATTAGAAACCAGGAGGGATGGGAATTCAGGGAAGCCTGGAAAGATTTTCATGAACTGAAGCTGAATGAGATGAGCAGAACCTTGAGAGCAACATGGGGGTGATGATCAACCTTGATGAACTTGCTCATTCCATTAGTGCAACAATCATGGACAATTTTGTGCTATCTGCAATGGAGAATACCATCTGTATCCAGAGAAAGAATTGTGGAATTTGAACAAAGGCCTTCAATTTAGGGGGAAAAAACCGTTATCTTATTATGTAATTTTTGATCTCTTATATTTTATTTTTTTTCCTTAAGGATATGATTTCTCTCTCATCACATTCAATTTAGATCAATGTATACCATGGAAACAATGTAAAGATTAACAGACTGCCTTCTGTGGGAGTGGGGAGGGAAGCAAGAATAGTGGAAAAATTGTAAAACTCAAAATAAGTAAAATCTTTCTTAAAAAAAAAAGATAGTTCGGGGGTAGCTAAATGGCACAGTGGATAGAGCACTGGCCCTGGAGTCAGGAGTGCCTGAGTTCAAATCCAGCCTCAGACACTTGATAATTACCTAGCTGTGTGGCCTTGGGCAAGCCACTTAACCCCATTGCCTTGCAAAAAAAAAAAAAGGATAGTTCCTTTCACAAAAATAGGGAGAAAGTATACTTAATGGGGAAGATAATGAGTTAAGTTTTAGATGTGTTGAATTTGAGATGCCTACAGGATATCCAAGTGGAAATATCTAGCTTAGGACAAAGATGATCACTGGATCTCTTCAATAGAGATAATAACTAAACCCATTTGGAGCCACTGGGATCACCAAGAAATGGTATTAATAGAGATTTAAAGTAGTCATAATAGCCAATATTTATATAAGATATTAAAGTTTAAAAATATTTTACATGCATTATCTCATTTAATCCTCATCACAACCTTCACAACAACTGAGGTTCATCGAGGTTAACTTGCTCAGTCACATAGCTAGTAAGTATCTGAGGCAAGATTTAAATTCAGGTCTTTCTCACCCAAATCCAGAACTCTATTTACTGATTGACCTAAGTGGAATAGATACATCTATGCAAATACTATTAGATACAAATGATGATCCAACAAGAGACACAGACAAGTAAGCATCATGTGATTAGGAGAATAATTAGGAGAGAGTAGTATGAAAATCTGAGAAGAATTTCTATAGCAACACATGTCAAATGCTTCAGAGAGTTCTAAAAAACTCTGAACTGAGAAAAAGACATTGGACTTAGCATTGGTGTGGTTGGAAGCCACCTTGAAATGAGTTAAGAAATGAAAGGGAAGAATGTAAGTAGAAACTTCAGGAAGAAGAATAAGGCAGAAAGGGGAGGTGAGAGGATACCAAGAACCAACTTTGTCTTCATAATTTGCCTAGTACTAGACCTATGTAAGTCCCCATTACCTATGTAACAGGGAGACAGAGTCAGACAATCATAGAATAACTCATTGGTAAGTCATTTAGTCTATTCCCTTTCCCTTCAATAGTCAGCATAGTAATTTATTATATGTAACTGTTATGTGCTCAGATATATAAAATGTCATCAGCATCATTTTCAATTTCTTTGAGTAAAGGTGGTATTTTGGGGGATGAGGAAATTAATGTTATTAGTCTGAGAGCATCATGGTTAATGAGAAAACTTCTGAATGTAGGCCTGAGAAATGCTAACAAAGGATTTCTGACATCATCAGTATGTATGAATTCAAATGAATTGACTTTTTTTTTTTAGGTTTACAAGGCAATGGGGTTAAGTAGCTTGCCCAAGTTCTCACAGCTAGGTAATTATTGTGTCTGTGGTAAGATTTGAACTCAGTACTCCTGACTCCAGGGCCAATGCTCTATCCACTGCACCACCTAGCTGCCCCTCTATTACATATTTAATAGACTACAGAAATTTGTTGAGAACAGGGAATATTTTAATTTTTGTCCTATATCTGTAGTACCTGTCACAGTGCTAGGCCATTAATAAATCCTTGCTGATTTGAATTGTCTTTACCTAAGTTCAGGGCTCAGCATAAATAAGAAGAGTCAAGTGAGGAGTATTGATCCCATTAACAAGTCCAAGTCAGAAACATAGCAGAATTTTCAAAATTACCTAAGGGATTGTTTGTTTTTAAGGCCCCTGACTGATTTTCCTTGACATTCCAATAGATATATACATATATATATATATATATATATATATATATATATATATATATATATACCAACCATGTGATCAATTTTAGTAAGGAAAACAATCTGCAAACCTTAAAGTGTTGAGTTATACTCATGAAGATGTTTATTCTCAGACACTTAGTAGTTGAGCGACAACTGGATGAATTACTTTAACCCTCTTTACCTCAGTTTCCTTAACTGTAAAATAGGGATAATAAAAGCATGTACTGCTCAAGGGTGTTGTGAAGATCAAATGAACCAAAATTTGCAAAGCACTTCATACAGTTCCTGATGCATAGTACATGCTTAATAAATTCCTTATACAATCTTGGTAGTTATGTTTTCTTTCATTGGAATTCACCAGTTAGTTTGCAGAGTAATATTTTCAGATACAGAGTCAAAGAGATTCGAAATTAGTGTTATTCAATTAGGTTTTCTAATGTTCAAAAGGAAAGGGGAATTCGAGTTCATTTTGATTTCTAGTGCTCCTAGCACATGAATTCTAAAATAAAAATATATTACATATGTAGCCAGATTGCTGATGAAATACTACTCTTTTTTCAGGATAGATGGGAGTAGAAAGTTGCAGTTTTTTAAAAGTTACATGCACCATGAGCTGAAACTTCTTTTTAAAAATTCAATGCAGCTTCAATGTAGAAGGGGGAAAGGTATATATTCTTATAAAGGTATATATTCTTATAAAAACAAAAATATCAATATGAGGTTTTTTAAAAAAATATAGAAAAACAAAGCAAGATAAAATAGATAATGTTGATTACATGAAATTGAAAAGACTTTACATGAACAAAATAAAATAACTAGAATAAGAAAGTGGTTAACTGGTAAAATATCACTATCAAATATCTTTGATAAGGGTCTGATGTTCAAGATATATGAGCAACTAACAACTATATAAGACCAAAAGTCATTCCTCAATAGAGAAGTGGTCAAAGAATATGAATAAATAGTTCTCAAAAATTCAAATTATTAATAACCAAATAACTAATAACAAAAGAATTTCATATCAAAATTAACTCTTAAGATTTTTATTCATAACCCAAGAAATTTACAAAGCTGATAAAAAAAGACAATGGTCAATGTTTGAGCAATTGTATAAATACTAGTGCAACTATTCCAGAAAACCAATTTGGAATTATGCAAAGAAAGTGGCTAAAATAACCATACCCTTTGACACAGAGACACCAGTGCTAGGCTTATTCCTCAAGGATGTCAGTGACAAAAAGAAACATCTCATCTACACCAATATAGTTATAGTAGCACTTTTTGTAGCAACAAGGATCTAGAAACAAAGCAAATGCCCAAATTTTAAGGAATGGCTAAACAATTTGTAGTACATGAATGTAATGAAATATTCCTGTGCTGTTAAAAAAAAAATAAAAAGCCCCCAGAATGAATATGATGGAGAAGTTTACAAAAACAAACCAACTGATACAAAATGAAGCAAACAATAACTGCAATAATACAAATAGAGCAACAGCAGTGAAATGTATAAAGTTGATTTCTGGAAAATCATTATGACCAAGATTGGCTCCCAAAAAAAGGAATATGAAAAATCTTGCTTCTTTGTACAGATAAGGGACTTTGGATATGGAACTCTGCATATATTGTCAAACTTTTTTGACATATTTATTAATTTGACTGAATGGCTTCTTTTCCCTCTTATTTGATTTTTTGTTAAAGGGATTACAATCTGGTGGTGGTGATGAGATATAATGTAGATGATCTGAAAACAGGAGATAGAAATGCCATTTATTTTAAAACATAAGGCAAAAGACATATCGTTCATTAGAAAATGGAAGGAAAAAAATCACAGAACCGGGAAAACCTTCACCTGTAAAATGAGCAAGTTGGACTAGATTCCCTCTAAGATCTCTCCCAATTCTAAATCTATGATCCTAAGCAACTAAAACAAGACTCTAAAAAGGAACCTCACTTTACATAAAGAATGTGATTTACCAGGATTTTTAAATGTGGTTGAAGTAAAGTTGCATTTCTCGGGTGAACCTTTGATTATATACATACACATATAATATGTGTGTGTGTGTGTGTGTGTGTAAATTTGTAAAGAAATAGTTAAGATTAAAATTCAAATTTGTTTCCTAAGTCTTAGATAAGATATTTTTTTTATCCTCAAAGTCTCATGTCATTAGGCAATTTTAGGCTGGGACTTTTAAAAAATGCTAATCCTTTTCATTTTTGTGGCTGATGTTTTCCAATTTTCAAAATTTTGCAAGCTTTTGACGCTAACCCAGCCCTATAATTTTTTTTGATGGAAGCCTGAGTGACAAGTACATTGATATAACTGAATCATCTTTCTGCAGGCCTGTATTTGTTATCTGATTGGTTTTCAAGTAGATTTATATATTTTAAAAGGGCATCCGTTGAACAAGATTAGTCTCTGGAAGATATGACATTTGTTAATAATGAGTGATAGAATTTCATACTTTAGACATGTGAGCCCAACTAGATAGTGTGCAGACATATGTTGAGAAGTTCCTTTCTCTGTGGTTATCAGATGTCATTACCAAAATGAAGCTGAAATAATGTTACCATGAAAGTTTTACTGGCATAGTGTCAATTTTCTGGTGTCCCATGGTGTCAGAGCTTTCCAGCAACAAAATTGAATTTAGATCCTACCTCAATGTGAAGTGGAGGCTCATAACTGAAAACTGAGGGATAAAATTGAATAGAAAAGACGGCTAAAAGTTTTACTTTCCTTTGGTTTCCTAGTGAACAAAATAAAGTTGCTAACATTTTGTTTGACTACACATATATAATGTATATCATATTGCTAGACCTCTTAATTAGGTGGGGTGGTGAAAGGAGGGAGGAAAGGAGAGAATTTGGAACTCAAAGTATTAAAAATAAATATTAAAAATTGTTTTAACATGTAACTAGGGAAAAATACTAAATACTAAAATACTAAATTAAATTAATACTAAATTAAAAACATTCAAATTTAAAGTTGCTGAGGAGAATTTCAGGGATACACAGAGTTAGAAGAGTCTTCTTATCTCCATATTAGAACCAATGCTACTATGAATTATTTATGCTCCATAAGATACATCAATCCATGTGACATGATAGCATCTAGTCCTAATATCTCATAAGCACAGAAGTTACTCTCATCATGAGGAATGGGAGTGCTTTTGTTAGTTAAAAACTCAAAACAACTTTCATTTCTTCTGCAGGGTCTTTCTATGCCAAAGGTCCCAAAGGGATTAGTGGAATTTTAAACTCCAAAAAAATCACTTCGTCTTTCAGAATTCAACAGGGCCAACAATTCCAGACATGTTTTGTTTGCTTTTAAGGAAGGGGAGTGAAGTATAACTTCCCTCATTTAAACAGCAGAGGATTTAGGTAGGTAGATTAAAATAACCTGACTTGAAACTGGGCCAAGATGTGGGAATTTTTCCACTCTTTCCTCTTGAAGAACTATGTAATCTTTCATAAGCACAGGTGGAGAAGACCTAAGTTTTACCTCCTTTTTGGAACAGAATTCTCTTTTCTTGGATGGTGTACTAGTTATATTTTTATAAGCAAAATATTATGTGTAAGCTTTCTAAATCACAGAGCAAGTTTTCCAAGGAATGACTATACCAGGTTCAAGGTATTCTTTGGATCTATACCCCACAACTATATGCAGATTAGCCAGCTAAAAGCTATTGAGAGGTTTAGAGACATGTCCTTAGGTGGGTATTGATTAGGTGACAACTAATAATACAGTAAAATATCCCTATTTTTATATTTATAACCTTAAATCCTGTGCCAAGGTAAACCCTTGCTGGCCTTCTTATCTCTGGTAATTCTTAACATTTCTACTAAATCTATTTGTCCTCTTGATTTGATCATGCCACCTCATTCATATGGAAGATTTACATTGAACTTTGATTTAGGACCAATGCTCTATATGTTTTGTTTGAGAGTAATTTACCATGAAAAATGAGGAAAATAATAGAATTTACTTTCTAGGGTTGTTTTAAAGATAAAAATGAGATGATATACCTAAAACTCTCTGTAGACCACATAATACTTTATAAATACTAGCTATTATTAGTATTGTTATTATTATTAATTACTCTAGATTACTTCGATTATTGATGGTTCTTCTCCAGAGACCCTTCCTTCAATATACTCAGGAGGCTGAAAAAGAAAGACAAGGAAAGATGAGAGGTCATTTCTGTGACTGTATGTCTTTTGCCTTTATTTGTTTCTCCTCACTTGCTTAGCATTATCTGGCACATCCTAGATGCTGAATAAATGTTTATTGACTGATTGGCCTCTTGGTCTTCTTTAAGGTAAATAATCTTTTCACTATTTCATGATATTCATTTATTTATCATTGTAGTTGCTCCCTGAACTGACACATTTCACAACCTCTTTATTATACTTGATGATTTTTATTAGTTGTTGGAAGGAAAAAGAAAAAACAAAAGAAAAGAAAAGAGAATTTGTTATAGGAATATAGATTTAGAGTTAGAGATCACCTAATACAATGTTTAAGATCACCTAATGCAATCCTCTCATTTTAGAGTTGAGGAAACTAAGATCTGGAGAAGTTAAATGAGTTGTCCAAGGTCATAAAGATCTTAAATCAGAGAACCAGGAATCTAAGTCACAGCCTCTGAAGTTAAATTTAGGTTTCTGTCCATTGTAACACACTGAATAACTTTCTAGTGAGTGTTTCCAAGTTTATCTAGCCTGGTCCATAAACAATAGACACACAGCATGGTATACCATGGCTACATTTAAAGCTTCTCCAGCATTTTAGGAATTTCTTCCACTGGCATAATTTCCAAAAACTCAGGGTCAATGAAGTATCACATTAGGACATAATTCGAAGATTAACTCAGCATCTAACATTGTATTATGCATATAGTAGACATTTAATAGATACTTATTGGATTAGATTGAATGAGCCCAATGTATTCTTCTCTGATTCATGTGCTATCCAGAAAACTCTGAATTTCAGAAGACTCTATTAGGAATTCTAGATATCTCCAAAATAATTTTCAAATACCACAATTTCTGCTAATAATGTCCTCTTGAATGGGGCGGCTAGGTGGCGCAGTGGATAAAGCACCAGCCTTGGAGTCAGGAGTACCTGGGTTCAAATCCGGTCTCAAACACTTAATAATTACCTAGTTATGTGGCCTTGGGCAAGCCACTAAACCCCATTTGCCTTGCAAAAAAAAATAATATCCTCTTGCATTTTTATTCATCATTCTTACTCTCCACTTGACTTTAATAGACTATAATCTAGTTTAGAAATCAATATATCTATATACATCTACATACGTAGATGCATTCTAATATATTGGTATATAGGTATAAAACTAATTTTGGGAAGGTAAAAAACTAAGGAAAATACAGAATACGAAGTATTATTTCATTTATTTTTAAAAATATACTAAAGAAAACCTTCTTATAGTAAAAGTTATGTGGTTATTTTGTTTGATCAATAATGTTTTTGTGATCATTTGCTCTTCCCCTTATTTCCTGCCTACCTCCTCCTTTTGCATTTGCTTTAATTAGTGAACAATGATCTTGCAATAGTCTATTTATTAGAACAATCATTTATCAGTTTGATTAGTATATGATGGTAATTAAATGATACTGAAATAGCATTAATTCATCCTCTGGCAAGGCAAAAATAGTATGATTTAAGAAGGTGCCATTTTTCAAAACTTCCTTTGTTTAGCTGTGGTTTTAGAAAAAAGGGTTTTAGGTTCAGGCAATTAGTAGGTTGGGCAATATAGGGAAGGAGTGGGGATTTCTCTCCACCTTACTCTTAACAGGTAGAAGCAAGCAAGAACTCCATTATTTCATAAGATTACGTCTCCAGTCACAAAACTCAAGTTCCTTGTTATCCTGTGCTTCCTGAGTCATTTCATTGTGAAGTATCTATGAAATAAGTTATGCCAGGTAAAGAGAAAGACAGCTTTTGTGAATTTTCTATAGTATACCTAGGAGGCAATTTCACAGAATTATGGCTAGTGATAAAAGAATACTACATTTAACAACAAAAACAAAACTAACACCACTATCAAAAATGGGAAAAGCTTCCTCCAGTAATTTTGTTAAATTGTATACTCTTTGTATTGGCAATGAACCAGAAACAAATTCAGTGATCATCAATTGGGAAATGGCTTAACAAATAAAGATATATGAGCATAATGTTATATTATTATCCCATAAGAAATTGAGCAAGGGATCATTTCAGAGAAATCTGGGAAGACTAGTATGAACTAATATAAATTAAAATGAGCAAACTGGAACAATCTATATAATAATCTTTATTTAGATTTAGATTGAAACATCTTTCTAAAGACTTAAAAACTCTAATCAAAGTACTGGGCAATCACTATTCCAGAGGTAAAGATAAAAGTATGCTATCCCACATCTCCTGAAAGTTGAACTCAAGATGCATACTAGACACACAAGTTTGCATTTAGCCTACAAAGGAATTTGTTTTGTTTGATTATTCATATTTGTCCCAAGAATTTTTTCACCTTTATTTGATAAAGAGGTGAGAAGGAAAGAAAAAGCTACCTTAAATTATCAGTGAATAGTGTTGGAATCATTAATTATTAAAATGACTAGAAATTGATTAAAGAAACATATTTAGTTTGTGGAAAATTCTATTTTTATGTCAGTTCATTGGGTTGATAGTCATAGAAAACCAATATTTATTTGGATGCATTTGAGTAGTTTAGATGAAATGGGTTCATGGGATTCCCTATTATATATTTAGAATTGAAATGGACATGAAGTATCACAGATACCAACACACTAAATCCAGAGAGAATTAACGTTATCTGTCCAGAGTTACATATGCAGTAAGAGGCAGAATCTGTATTCGAATGGAAAAGTTTTCTTTAATGGAATAAAAACATACAAAAAGACTCATACTTGACAAATTTCTTTTCCACTCTAATGAATCCTGTATCTCTAGGGAACTATATAGTTCTCCAGAGAGAGAGAGAGAGAGAGAGAGAGAGTACTGAACTTCTCCCATGAAGAAAATACTTGTGGTCTATAGAAGAGTTGAACCTGGTGCTCTTCGAGGAAGATCTAGGTTTCCTCCTCTACCTAGTAGCTCTGCCCTTTGCCCATCTCTGGTACAAGAAATTCTCTATTTGATCCAGGAAATCCTTCACTGGATATGGGAATTTCTCACTATGTCACTCCATCCTCTACCATTGTTGGAGTTGTCTGGATTCCTAGAAGAAATGGCTTTGTTTACACAGGGTTACCTGGAGACTCTTCTAAGAAAGATTCATTCAAGGGATTGAGTTCATCTTTTTTTTGTATCTCCTTCATCCTAAGCTTTTTATCTCCCTAGCATACAGTGTCTAATAAAGGTACAACTGAAGGGTATAGCTCAGGTGTATGAATTTGAATTAAACATAAATAATAATATCACTGAATATTAGATTATTGCAGTAGTCTGCTAATTGGTTTCCTTGACCCAGGTCTCTCCTTGGTTTGTTTTCCACATTGCTGCCAAAATGAGTTTCCTTAAGGACAAATTACTTCCCTACCCAATCAATTCTTGTGGCTCCTATTGCTTCTAGGATTTAATTTTTAAAAACTTTCACAACCTGGTTCTAATCTATCTTCCCAGTCTCACTCCATGTTACTCTCTCATACTGTACAATATAGTCAAATTAGCCTTTATTCTATTCCTCACATATTACACAGATCATGCCTTTGAAGTTCTCTCTCTTGTATCTGAAATGCATCGCTTTTATACTTCCATCTTATCATCATAGAATTCTCTATTCTTATAGAATTTCTCTATTCTTTCAAGATGCAGCTCAAGTGCGGCCTTGTACATGAAGCCATTCTTTATATTAGTTGCTAGTATCCTCCCTTCCAAACTACCTCATATTTAACTACTTTTTGTTTCTTTGTATTATTATCTTTATATTTATTTTTAATAAACACATGTGTATACATTCATAGCAATACAGATGAATATACTTGTTTCTCCATTAGAATGTAAATTCCCTGAGATAAGGGATTAGTTCATTCATTGAATTTATATTTCTAAATCCTATAAGCATTTAGATAATTCATAACTGATTGAATATGGTAAAAATGGAACAATAAATACTCAAGACTTACAAAGAATTAACAGTTAAGATTTTACTAAGTCAATGGAGTTTTCACATCTTGCTAAGGAGATTTTAAAGCAGGGGAGAAAGTACTTAGTGATGGTAATGAATGTATCTCATTTTGGATAGAGAGATTTATTAACAATGTAACAAAAAGCCTCATCAATTAGGTAATAAAGGCACAGGATAATACCTGGGTTTACCCAGCATACTATCCCTTTTAGGTATTTCACCATAACTGCATTCAAACTCTAGAGGTAACCTTACAGTGAGTGGCTATTCCTACTAATACAGTTTATGAGCACCCATTGGTTGGCTTCTCATTAACAACCAGCCAGGGATTTAGCAAAGGTATTTACTAAAGTACATAGTAAAGATAATTGGTTCAAAATATGATCCTCAAAATCCTGAGACATATTCTCTTACAAACTTAAAGCACAATTATAGTGAGGTATACATAGCACACAATAATTTATTTCCTATTACTAGAAATCCTTTATTTTAGAGTGATTGCATAGCTCCTTTTGGGAACAGCTCTCTGCCTTTATTCATCTATTACCTGTACTTCTCTTTATCATGAAGAGTCCTTTTCCTTGCAGTTGCCTTCTCCCCCTGGTGTCTGTCTTTATGCCTGGTCTCTTACTGGTCTAATCTATGTGGTGATTTGATAGATTTAGAGGGGGACTGGGGAGAAATTTTGAGTCTCCCATCTTCCCTCCAAGAATAATTATCTAACAGGGTTCTGATTTTTCCTTTACTTTTGACTCCAGTTCTCAAATTGATAAACCATGTAACCAGGAATGTTTCACTAGTGAACTGGCACTAATTTTATAAAGGCACTAATTCTTCCAACAATCATAGTATTCTCTTCCTAATGCGGTTAGACAAAAGTTTTATCCTGATAAAATGATCAAGATATAAACATATATTGTTTCCATATTATAATCGGTGTAGGATTTTATTGCTCTGTGATTATAGGAAAACTCCTTAATAGTCATACTTTGCTGATTGATTGAAAAACTTCCTCTTTTATAGGAGTTTAGGTTTTAGAATTCCTCTATTTGTCCAAGAACTCTTATACTGTTTATGATTGCTCTTTTCTTGTTTCTAAAGCTACTGAGATAGTCTAGGATCATTTTGATTTCTATTATTACCTGTCTCCTGTCATCTCTGGAATAGATGATTTTCTCCTTTCTTACAGCACAGTTCTCTTATGCTTATGAATCAGCACTTGGTTACCTAGAACAGGCAGAGGACCACTCAGGCATTCCCTCCAAGGAAAGGGATTTGTATTTATCTAACACCGGTTCACTCTGGGCAGGTGAGTTTCTATAAGTCTTTCTTTTTATTTCTCCATTTATAGATTCAATACCAGGGCATAGCTCAGGTAGATTAACCATTAATCAGTTTTACTGAACCTATCAAGAGTCAACAAATAGCCAGTACAAGGGGAGCTGATTCTTTATCAAGAAGATACAATCAATGAAGAAAGGTTAACTGACTTAAATTTGAAAAAGTGACTTTTTCAAGGGAAGCTCACAGGAAGGTCATACCACATTCAAAACTAAGTTCAACTTTCATAGAAAAAAGATTTAAAGATTTCCTCATGATTGTATTTTCACAGACAAAAACTGTTTGAACCCCTTGGTTTGGGGATTAAAGAAGAGCAGGGAATACAGGGAGATAGAAGGTTTTTTAAAATAGTATTTTTTCCCCCAATTACATAATGTGAAAATTTTTGCATTCATTTTTACAAGATTTAGAGTTCCAGGAGATAATTTTTAGCCAGAATTTAATATGTTGCCATTGAATATCACAATCCTAATAAATAATAAATTGAATTCTATTCAATTCTTACAAAAATTCTGTATTGTAAATTTTATAGCTCTAGATATATATGTGCCTTTACTTTCATTTGTCAGTTCAAGATTTTTATATATTCAATACCAAGTTCTGAAAATAATTCACAGAAGTTAAAATTTATCTACTGAACTTGCTTTGCAAATTGGTTTCAACTTACCTGAAAAATGAATTTATTTGATCATGCTGTCAATGGTTCTGTCAAATAAAGAATCACCAAATGATTTAAGGTGCTGAGAAGAAGCAGGTGGTAATATATCTTCTTTAATACTATTTCCATTGGGAAAAAAAAAACCTATTTGTTTTTGATGTTCAAGCAAATACCAAAGACTTTGGTGGTAAGAATTCTCTTTTTTTAAATCTTCAACATTTGTGGGAGGTGTTGCATTATCAGTTAGTTGGTGGCACTTGGTCAGCAGTTGGAGTTGGTAGTCAATATGGTAGTGGTGGTCTGATTCACATGGAATAAGTTGCTTTCTCTCTCTGTCGGGGTACCTTGTTGCTTAAAGAATGACTTCTCTGTCCCATAGGGACAGTTTTTAGCATTTGGTCGGGGTTGGTTGATCCTGTCTTGACAGGGATAGCTTCCTTGCTTTAGAAATAGCTTCAGGGGCTGGGTTAGAAGCAGTGCCATTGCTTGTGGTAATTGGTCAGCATGAATTAACATTGCTAAACTGGGACATGTCCAGAGAACCAAAAAACCCAAAGAGCTTACACGTTATTAGGAGCCTATACATAGTAGGATAGGTTGAAAGAGATTTGGAAGTGTGGGGGTTGAGGTGGATATGATAGCTATTTTCCCAGCATTTGAAAGATATTCATATAGAAGAATTACATGTATTTCACTTGGTACTCAAGTGTGAAATCAGGAGTAACGAGTGGAAAGTCCTAGGAAGGAAGTTGTAGAAGGATGAACTTTCTAATGATTAGAGCTACTCCAAAAGTGACATATACTGTTTGGAAGGTAGTGAGCTCCTTTTTACTACAATAGGGATTCTTAATCTTTTCTGCATTATGGATCCTTTTGGTGGTGGTAAAACAGAATATATTAAAGTGCATAAAAATAAAAACAGGACTACAAAGGAAACCAGTTATAATGAAATAAAATTATAAAAGTATATTTTTTTAAAGCTCATGAACACTAGGTTAAGAATCTTATTACTAGAGGTCTTTAGGCAAAACCTGCCTTGCAGTTTGTTAGGCCAGGTGTAGAGGGAATTTTTTTTCCTACGAGCTAAAGTTGGGCAAGATGACTTCTAAACTCTCTAAAGTTGGGCAAGATGACTTCTAAACTCTCTTCCAAGCCTGAGATTCTGTATTCTGATTTCATAGCATTCAATAAATTTAGATAATTATGATGATCATTAGGAGCAGCCAGGAAAAGATACAATTCATGTGCTTTAACTTCACAGAAGTTAAAATTTATCTACTAAACCTCCTTTGCAAATGGGTTTCAACTTATCTGAATAATGAAATGGGTCACTAATTTATGAGTAAGAATTATCTTAATGTTACAGTGATAAGGAGCTAGTATTGCTTAGCTAGAGTAAGAAGGCCTAAATTTTGATTCAGAATGGGTCTATCATTGTACAAGATAGGGAAAAAACAAAGAATTAGAGAATAACATGTATTCAACTACAAGAAATATCAGTATCTTGTTGGATTAATTTTAGTTCAGAGACTTTGTGAGATATAACAAAGTGCTTCTTTTCATGCTGATTAACAGAGGAAAGATTATATTGACAAAATCATTTTTATTAATGAAAGGAAAATTTTCTCTTAACAAAGACAATATGACAGGAAAATTCTCCTTTTAAGACTTGTCTATTTTTTTATGCTACTATCTGTAATCTTAAATACAGAAGGTGGGTTACTCACTCTGCTAGCATCTCCCAACCTCCTTTCTCTAAATCAAATTAAGTCTGAAACTTTTGAGTATTCTATGAACCTTTGGGCTACTTGTATTTCATCACTGGCCAACATTCTTCTCTTATGAGCAATTTGCTTTAAAGTTAAAGTTAAATCAAATATTGGTTTAGTTTGTAGGGTCTTATTGAGTACTTCACAGTTTTTATACTTTTTCATCTTCATCAAAAGACATTAACTGAATTACCTAGCTGTGTGACCTTGGGCAAGTCACTTAACCCCAATGCCTAGCAAAAATTAAAAAAGACATTAACTGTATTGTCATGCTTGTCTTTTGGTAAATACTTATGATTTGATGCAAATGTCTTATTTTCCTTTTAGATGCTGAGTAAAACCAATTCCATTATTTGCTTCTGTAAGGAAGATCTGAATCAGTCTTTAGTTAACTTAATTTCTGTATATCTTCTCGTTTCCTTGTGGGAAAGATGTCAAAACTGATATCACTCAGTTCCTTCAGGAAAGTACAAAGGTAGTAGATAACAGCAAAATATAGTCTGTGATAAAAAGGTTTAGGAAAGGTCACATTGGGCAGTGAATAGCCATTTTATCCACTTTATTTTTAATTAATTATTCAAGTTATTTATTTGTTTGTTTATTCATTCATTTATTTATTTTAGGTTTTTTTGCAAGGCAAATGGGGTTAAGTGGCTTGCCCAAGGCCACAGGCTAGGTCATTATTAAGTGTCTGAGACTGGATTTGAACCCAGGTACTCCTGACTCCAAGGCCGGTGCTTTATCCACTACGCCACCTAGCCACCCCAATTTTTAATTTAAAAAAAATTCAATATATTTTCTCCCTACTGGAGGGGGGAAAAATTAAAAACTTGCAACAAAAATGCAGAATCCATATCACAATCCTAATTAAATGATAGATTGAATTCTATTCGATTCCCATTAGGAGCCTATACATATTGGGATAGGTTGCAAGAGATTAGGAAGTTTATGTCATATCCCCAAACAGGGGATACTTCTTCAAACCCCTGCTACAAAAAAGCTCATTATTTTTCCAACTTCAGATTTTCTCTATCTCCACATTTCTATCAAATATCACAACATGAATGACAGATTCTTCTTATTTTGTACAAATAGTGTTTTAGATACGTTACTAAAATATTCTTGTTTAAGAGTAAACGTAAATACTCCCTCCCCCCAAAAAATATAGACCCGCATGAGCGATAAAGGAGAGAGAAAAAGATTAAAATGAAAATAAAAAAATAATAACAGTAGGTGTAGCCAGGTGGTGCAGCAGACGGAGCCCAGGCCTGGGGGATTCTCAGGACAAGGACTGGGGCGGGTTTTCCAAACTGCTGCCACCTCACACCAAATATTTGGAACCCACTCCCATTTCGCATGCGCAAAACCAGGAAGTACCACGTGACGAGGTCGGGGCTCGGGCAGCCCCGCCTCCTAGCCGGCGCCAAGGGGCGTGTGGGCGGGGCCCCAGTACGTAATCCCCACTCCCTCCCCCCGCCGTCCGACCAATCATCCGCGAGGGATCCTGGGAGTTCGGGGCGCAGGCCTCAGCGCGCATGACTTTTCGGAAGACGTCGCAGTTTGACGCATCGTCGCGCACGCGCAGAACCTTTGTAGCGCGCTTTTTGCCGGAAGCCAACATGGCGTCCGAGCGCTCCCCGGGCTGTTGCGGCCGCTCCGGCCGCATCTGAGGAAGGTGGTTTTGAGGGGGCCGAGGCGGCGGGTCGGAGCGGAGGGGCGGGCGCCGGAGTCGCCATGGCGCGGCACAGGAACGTCCGAGGATACAACTACGACGAAGGTGGGTACGAAGCCCGGGCCCTCCCCCTGCCCCGCTGGGCCGCGGCCTTGCGCCCTCCGGAACTCTGCTTTGCCGCCGGCCCCGGCTTCGGCCGCTTCCCTCTGGCTACCCGCGGCATCCCGGGGCTGGAAGAGCCGGCGAGCTTGTGGGGGGAGAGGTGAAGCCCCAGCTGCCGGGGCGGCGCCACTCGGGAGTGGCCTGTTGGCTCCGGGGCTTGATAACGGATCCTGCAGTGTCAGTATGGCCCCTTTTGGTTGACTTTCCTTTATTTATTTATTCTTATTTTAGTACAAATGATTTTTTATACATTGTTAAAATATTCTTGTTTACTCTTTATTATTTATTTTTGTGTTTACTCTTTAAGAAATTAGCTTGCACCACCTGTGGCTTTTTTTTCTTTAACTCCTTTTTCCTGCTTTCTCCCCCCCCCCCCCCTCCGGTTTGTCTACATGTTCCCCCAATTCACAAAACCACTTGTTATATCCTCCAAGTGACATTTTTGTTTTGGGTTGACAGTTGGTGTCAATATACAAAGTGAAAATATTGGGTATCACGCTTTGTTTACTTGTGCACTTTAAGAATCGTTTGAATTTCGTGCTGCATTAGTTTAGAATTCAATGACTTAAATAGATGATTTTTTAATTATTTTTTTATATTTTTGTTTAATAATAACAAAAATAAAAAAAATAGATGATGTTAAAAGTTCAAAGAAGGGAAAGTAAAATAAGTGACTTTGATAGGACAGTAAGACTTGAGAGGGAGATTCCTCATTTGTCTTTACAGTCTGGTAGGAGCATGACTTGGATGAGTTTGTTGTACTTGCTCATCAAATCCCAAAACTGTTGTACAAGGAAGTTTGTGTTATGAGGAAAGGAGGTACACACTGGATATCAGATAAATGAATCTAATTATTTAAAAATGTATTTGGCAATCCATACAACTTTTCCCCTCTTATTAGATTCAAACATCCCAGATGTTTGATGTTTAAATAAACTGCATTATATATATATATATATATATATATATATATGCAGATCCTTTTCTTCCCTTTCACTTCTGTACCCTCTATTCCATTTCTTAGAATACAGTAGACATACAGTAGCACTATTTCTTTAGTCTAATCTAGATACCAAAGGTAGAATTTTATTTTACGCAGATTGTTTTTTTCTTTCACTTTTTGTACCCTCTATTCCAGTTCTTAGTATACAGTAGACATACAGCAGTAATATTTCTTTAGTCTAATCTAGTTACCAAAGGTAGAATTTTTTAGTTTAATTTTTTCTTCTTTTAATTAAAGATTTTATTTATTTTGAGTTTTACAATTTTCCCCCAATCTTACTTCCCTCCCCTACCCCCCACAGAAAGCAGTTTGTCAGTCTTTACATTGTTTCCATGTTGTACATTGAGCCAAATTGAGTGTGATGAGAGAAATCATATTCTTAAAGAAGAAACATAAAGTATAAGAGATAACTAGATCAGACAATAAGATAGTAGTTTTTTTCTAAATTAAAGGGAATAGTCCTTGAACTTTGTTCAAACTCCACAGCTCTTTATCTGGATACAGATGGTATTCTCCATTGCAGACCACCCAAAATTGTCCCTGATTGTTGCACTGATGTAAGCAAGTCCATCAAGGTTGATTATCACCCCCATGTTGCTGTTAGGGTTCTGGTTCTGCTCATCTCACTCAGCATCAGTTCATGCAAATCCTTCCAGGCTTCCCTGAATTCCCATCCCTCCTGGTTTCTAATAGAACAGTAGTGTTCCACGACATACATACACTACAGTTAGCCAAGTCATTCCCCAATTGAAGGACATTTCCTTGATTTCCAGTTCTTTGCCACCACAAACAGAGCTGCTATGAATATTTTTGTACAAGTGATGTTTTTACCCTTTTTCATCATCCCTTCAGGGTATAGACCCAGTAGTCATATTGCTGGATCAAAGGGTATGCACATTTTTGTTGCTCTTTGGGCATAGTTCCAAATTTCTCTCTAGAAAGGTTGGATGAGTTCACAGCTCCACCAACAATGGAATAGTGTCCCAGATTTCCCACAACCCTTCCAACAATGATTGTTATCCTTTCTGGTCATTTTGGCCAGTCTGAGAGGTGTGAGGTGGTACCTCAGAGAAGCTTTAATTTGCATTTCTCTAATAAATGATTTAGAACAATTTTTTATATGACTATGGATGGCTTTGATCTCCTCATACCTAAATTGCCTTTGTATATCCTTTGACCATTTGTCAACTGGGGAATGCCTTTTTTTCTTTAAAAGTATGACTCAGTTCTCTGTATATTTTGTCAGAAATATTAGTTGTAAAGATTGTTTCCCAAAGGTAGAATTTTAAAAGGGAAATTAGTGATTCTTGACAATTCTTAAATGTTGACCACTGTAAAGTAACTGCAATATATCCTTATACAAAGGTTCTTGTCAATTGGTTAGTTAACCATTATGTTTTTATTTTATTACTCCTAATATTACTTAGAATGGATACATCACAGATGTTTAAATATACTGCATTAGATTAAGTGGGAGATCTGCTGAAAACAAAACAATATATGAATAAACTTAATTATTGCTACTTTTGTACATTTTGCTTTTGAACTAATCACCTAAGTTTTTTTCTCAATTTGCTGATATTCCTGAGTTCAGGTTGCCATGTTTTCTTAACAGTTGATGACATCATAACCAGTTTAAGGGTGTTAGGAACAGTTTTTTTCATCTTGCTTTGCCTTACAAGTTTGTGATGGTATTAACTTTCTTGAATAGGGGGCTACTAGGTGGCACAGTGGATAGAGTACCAGAGTTCAAATCAGACCTCAGACACTTAATAATTACCTAGCTGTGTGGCCTTGGGCAAGCCACTTAACTCCATTTGCCTTGCAAAAGAACCTAAAAAAAAAGTGTTGGTTGAAACTTTATGGAATAACTAAGGCTTTCTGAATTGTGAGTCATCATGGTGAAGAGGCCAAAAAAAATCTAACTTTTTTTTAAAGAAATTTATTTTTTGAAGCAAAATATGTATGACCAATATATTTTGAAGTGCTTTTTAGTTTTACCTTTCCTGAATGAATGGGTATGCACTGAGTGAGAATAATTTTATTTGGGCTACTTCTTAAAATTGAACTTATTGGTTTCATTTAAATTATAAATGTCCAGAGTTGTCCCTCTTTCCCTCTAACACAAACACATTCTTGTTCTGAGAGTTTTCATAGTTTTTGAAAATTAATTAAATTCCTTTCTGATTGGCATTTAAACTCATTTTTGTGAGTTGGTGGTTATTGTCCTTAAAGACCTATTTATCAAATATATTATGCAGATTTGTGGCAGTTATCCATTTTTATTCTTGGATCTCACTTTTTGAGATTAGTAAACCAATATGAACATAAATCTAATTGTTCCATAGTTGTGGGTATTCATACTTAGTCTTAATTTTATTTCATTTCAGTTTATATTTGTACTCACTATAGTTCTGCTAGACACTGAGAAGGATACTATTTGCATAAAACTTATACTCTTGTAGGGGAAGTAGTTGGTCTCCTGGTATTTAATGTCTCTTGAAGTAATAAGATATGCACACATATAATAGGAAATTGATTTTATTGTTTGTGCCAAGCTCAGCCAATTATATTAAAAAATGTGTCTTGACTACAAGTTTATTTAAGTAAAAAAGATAAATATTTTGATCTAATTTAAACAGCAACAAAAAAAAACCCTCAGAAAAAACAACTCAGAACATACATTCTATGGATAGTAAGTGTATAGTATCATTTTTATTTTCTTGGAGGAGTATAAAATATAAGTGTGAAAAAAATAGAGGGTCAGAAATATTAACTAAATAAAAATACTCAAAATCACCTGAAAGAGAAATGAAAATTGAAACAACTCTGGGGTTTCCCCTCACATTCAAATCAACACAGATTAAGAAAGATGAAAATAGTTAAGGTTGAAGGAGGTTGTGGGAGAATAGACATATTTTAAATAGTCGATTTTGTAAATCCGAACAATAGAACTGGAAAATACCTTTGAATTGCGGGAGTCAGTGTGTGCCAGACACTGATATGCAAAGAAAAACCAAAAAAATAGCACAAAACCCAGTTCCTGGGTTTTAGGAGCTCATAGTTTAATAGGGGAAATAACATGCAAGCAATTTAGAAGATTTGTTGGAGAATAACCTCAGAGGAAAGGCACTAACTTTAGGGATAATGGGGACCATGTTGCAGAGGGAGGGATTTAAAATGAAGACTTGAAGAAAGCCATTAAAGCTATGATATAAAGATGGGGAGGGAGAAAGTTCCAGACATGGGGGATATTCAGTTGTTTCTAACTCTTTATGACTCCATGGACCTTAGTACATCAAATCTTTCTAACCTTTATTATCTCTGGGAATCTGTTCATGTTCATTCTTTCCATGACACTCATTCTCTGCAGTTCCTTTTCCCTTCAATTTTTCCCCAACATTGTCATTCTTTTCCAGTGAGTCCCATTTTCTTATTATGTGACCATAGTATTTAAGCTTCACCTTTAATATTTGAACTTCTAGTGAGTATATTGCATTAATTTCTTTAGGTATTGAATTATTTGATCTCTTTGCTTTCCAAGGGACTTTCAAAAGTCTTCTCCAAGACCAATTCAAATGTATCACTTCTGTGACCCTCAACTTTTCTTTTAGTCCAACTCTTGTTGGTTGTATATTGCTACTGGGAAAACCATTGCTTTTACTATATCTATATATCTATATATCTATATATCTATCTATATATCTATATATCTATATCTATATCTATATATATATACTGTTTTCAGCAAGATAATGTCTCTTATTTTTGTATGCTGTCCAGATTTTGCCATACCTTTCCTTTCAAGGAAGCAAGCACATTTTAATTCCATGACTGTTGCTCTTCTGCAGTGATCTTTGACCTCAAGAATATAAATCTGACACAGCTTCACTGGTGGCTAGGAAATGATGGGACCAGTTGTCAAGATCTTAGTTTTTTTGATGTTAAGCTTCAAACTTGCTTTTACACACTTAATTTTTTCATCCTCATCAGGAAACTTCTTAATTTCTCTTCACTTTCTGCCATTAGACTGGTATCATCTGCATGTAACATTTCTCCTGGCAATCTTAATTCTGGTTTTTGATTCATGCAGCCTGACATTCCATATGGAATGATGTGAGACACAGCCAATGGCAAATCCTCTTGAGTTGGGAAATAGATATCGTGGTGAGAAAAAGCAGGGAGACCAGTGTTACTGGATCACAAAGTACCTGGAGGGGAGGGGCAGGAAAGACTGAAAAGATAGGAGAAGGCCAAGTTAAACTCTTTAAAAGGTCAAAAAGAGTATTTTACATTTGGATCCTATAAATAATAGGGAGCTATTAGGGTTTTATTGATTGAAGAGGGGAGGGGGACATAGTTATATGCTGATAACTAAGTGGAAGATGAACTGGAACTGTTCAACTTTTTGATTTTATTATTGGGCATGTACACTAACCAAGGAGGTCAAAGAATGAAAGGTCCTATATATTTTCAAAATACTCATAGCAATACTTGTAGCAAAGAACTGGAAACAAAGTAGATTACCCATGGGAAAGGAACTCCAATTTTATTTTTATTTATTTATTCATTCATTCATTCATTTTTAGATTTTTGCAAGGCAATGGGGTTAAGTGGCTTGCCCAAAGCCACACAGCTAGGTAATTATTAAGTGTCTGAGGCTGGATTTGAACTCAGGTATTCCTGACTCCAGGGCCAGTGCTCTATCCACTGCACCACCTAGCCGCCCCAGAACTCCCATCTTTAAAGATAAATAGTTACAGTCTTTGAAACAGTTGTTAGAGTAATATATTCCAGGGTTATCTAAATGTGTATTTGTTTATTTTAATATTGGAACGCTTATTGATAGAATAAAATCACTTGATATTTATGTTAACTTATTGTATATTTCATATAGATTTTGAAGATGATGATCTCTATGGCCAGTCTGTAGAGGATGATTACTGTATTTCACCATCAACAGGTATGTATTCTGGATGAAATTGAGGGTCTTGATAGAGGATTTAGAAAAAGACAGGTGGATACAAGTGCTTTTTTTCTAGGCCTTGAGTGTATCAGAAAAATACCACATTATTTAGAGTCTTAGCAAGGACTGTTTTTCATCTTGTCTTTGTAATCTTGGAATATAGAAAAAATTCTCCATACAGGGTGCATACATACATAAATGTTTTTAATATGCATTTGAAGACATAGATTAAATAATTTTACCAATAATCAAAACCATTTGATTTTATTTGTCTTTTGAGTTTTCAACAACTTGTAGAAAAATGTTTAGTTTTTTCCATGTGTATTGGAAGTGAGAAATACTTTTCTTTGGTAATGTGCAATGCAATATTAGTGAAATGAGTATTGATTCTGTGGTCTTTTGAACTGCATTTGAGAATCTTGCCTCTGCTATTTCAAATTTATGAAATGATTTATCATATCTCTTCCAGTTGTTTTTTTTTTTTTTCCTGCAAGGCAATGGGGTTAAGTGGCTTTCTGAAGGCCACACAGCTAGGTAGTTATTAAGTGTCTGAGGCCAGATTTCACCTCAGAAAATCCTGACTCCAGGGCCAGTCCTCTATCCACTGTGCCACCTAGCCACCCCCTATTTCTTCCAGTTTTAAAGCCTATCATAATTCTAATTTGCTTGTGCTGGAATGGTAATATGTTGAATTATATTAAAGGACTTAACATATTTTTGGCAAAGTTTATTCTCTACAAGTCGTTACTGGATAATTTATATTTGTTTATTCCCAAATATTAGAGATTGTTTTTCATTTCAAAACTGTTTTGTGGGTGGTCTTGTAAGTAAAATTTCAATCAGAGCTGTGATGTTTTTATTTAGTTAGTTATTTTACATCAAAAGCAGTTTTTTTGGTCTTTATTTTCTTTAAGGGATGGAATTAAAGACTGTAGCAGAATTCTATAGTCTTTTGTATTTTGATAATTCTAGATATTCTATAAACCTAATATAACTTGCCAATTCCAAAAATGCGCATGTAAATTGGTTGTTGGTATTTTAGAATGCATTTCCTCTGAGAAACAATGTTATAGAAATGGTAATTAGATTCCAGAACTGTCCCATAAATTTAATCCATAATGTACCTTAAGAGGCAACATGGTTAGTGAATAGAGCTCTGAACTTGAGAGTCAGGGGAAAAAAATTGAATTGAAATTCTGCCACTGATACTAGGCAAATCATTTCCTTGAGTCATGTGTATTTCCCTAAATCATAGGCAAGTCATTTCCCTATGCCTCAGGCAATTCTTTAAGTCTATATAAATTAGAGATGGTAGCCTGGTGGTGCATATGTGATACCTGAAGTATAATAGTCTGCTAATAGTACTACTATAGAAGATAACCATTGCAAAATATTGCATAATGCTTATTTTGACAAGTACATTTGCAATACCACCCAAGGATATTAGAAGCACATTTTTCCTTTCCACCCTGTAATCTGGATGCTGATAGAACCTTTGTGATTTGGGAAATGAACTAATGAGAATTTTGGATGGAGTTGATGGGGAGAATTCTTAGATAAACTTAGTTCCTGCCCAAAATGCTTTATTTTATCCCTTAAACAACAGCCTACTCTTTGGTTATTTCAATAGAGGTACTAGAGATCTAGTTTAGAATCCTAGGGTAAAGAGCAGGGCAGGTGATCTGGGTTTGGGGATGGAAGAAAGACAGATCTGGAGATAACATTAATTAGGTGTTGGGGTTGCTGCCTGATTAGACCCGATTCTGGAGCTAGTTGAGGTAGTAGTGGTGGAGAGAAAGGAGGGACAATTTATAGAGCAGGAATTATTAACTAGTTTTTCTTTCTCAGAATGAATTAAATTTTTTTAAAACCAGTCTTATTAAACTGAAAAGTTTATCAAAACATTTTAAAAAATGCATGGATCCCTAATTAAAAACATCCAGACTACTTAACCTTATTACCTCACCATGGTAATAATTTAGAAACAGGCAAGATGAGAGAGAAGAGAATGTTCCCCTCTTTATTTCAAGAGAAATGAGTTTCTTTGTGATTGCCCACATGCATTTGTTTTATAGTAATCTTTTTTGACTGTTATTGTTCTCCTCCCTTCTTTTTCTCCCTCTTCCTCCTTTTCTCAAAGAGGACCAGTGACATCAGGAAGTTGATATATTAACTTAAAAGGAAATAGATTTAAGTAAGACAGGACTATATAAAGTCTCCCACCTCATTTGCTCCTCTGGATTCATTGGAATTCAATGTCAAGATAAGTCAGGATGACTGATAATGGCTCCCATACTTTTGTTAAAAATCTCTTCAGAGACTCCCTCTAACTCTTATATTTAGTTTTATTGGAATTTCTTTAATTTTCTTATTAACATGTTTCTTGACTGCAATTCTGCTAAGTGTCAATGGCTGTTGGTCTAACTAAGGGTTAATTTAAACTTGTGTTTATATTTCTCTTTACAAATGTATAGTCAGGGAGTTGTATATTCATTGTGTTAGAGCTAGAAGAGACCTTAGATTTTATATAGTCCAACCCAGGAAATGTTTTAATTTTATATCAATTTCTGCTCTTAGCATCATATTCTATTTAAAGTACCCTAATAGTTTTAAAGTCCCATATTTACATGGTCGCAGAGAAAATGTACCTAGACCAGTTTTCTAGAATTATTTTAAAAATTTAGACAAGTTTATTGATGCTTTTTCTTTTTATCCTGCCTCTTGATGGACAATGAGCATATATTATCAGAACATTTTTGTTTAAGTTAACTTACAATTGTGCATTTGTTCAATTTTTAGCATCTTGTTATGTGAATTTATTTTGAACTGGTACCAGTTTCCTTTTATTTCATTCAAAGACTTTTCCTGCTTCTTTAAACCCCATTTCATTTTCAAAATATTCTTTACCTTCAAAAAAGCTAATGAATTCAGTGAAGTGATTTTTACCACTATTCCTGACTAAAATTTTAACATTTACAGATATTTTAAGATATATGAAGCACTTTGCAAGTAGTATTTTGTTTTATCTTCGCATTTTGAGAATGAAGTGCTATTAATGCCCTGTGATGAGGAAATGGAGGTAGACAGATATTTTTCTTTAAAATTTTACAAGCTAATGTATTTCTTGAATAGTTCATTTTAGTCTTGGACTTTCATGTGGGAATTTGAGTACTGAATTTAGAGACAGAAGCTTGGATTTGAAGACCTTAAGTAATTGATATTTTAGTTATAATTTTAACTTGAGTAGCATTACCTTTTTTGCCTAGAAATTAAAAATTGACAAATATTGAGATTTTTGGCAAGAAAATGAGCTGTTTTGATGGTCCCCAGACAAACTTATGAGAGTCAGTAAACATCTTTAAGCATCTATTTCTCTAAATGCCAAGCACTAAACATTGGAGATAAAAAGAAAGATACTCAAGGAACTGAAAAATCAAATGAGCAGAAAACATGCAAAAAATTATGTATATAAACAAGCTATGGCAGGACAAATTGAAGATAATCAACAGGATGAAAGCACTGCAGGTTGGATATTATCTAGAACTAGAAGCCAGGAGGTGGAATGAGGAGAGAGCTTGTTCCACATGTGAGGGACAGTCACTGAGTATACCCAGAATTAGGATATAGAGTATTATTTTGTTTTAGGAACAGTAATGAGGCCAGTGTCACTGACTTGCACTGTGTGTGTGTGTGTGTGTGTGTATGTGGGGATGGGGTGGGGGGGTTGGCTATGGGGTAAGGGCTTTCTTTTTTTTTAATTTAAAGTTATTTTTGTATTATCTTTTTTTAAATTTTTTTTCCAGCTACATGTTATGAAAGTTTTTCAGCATTCATCCACATGCATGTAATTTCCTTCTACTCTTCCTTTTCCACCCCTCTCCCCTCAGCAGTGAAGTGTCAGGTGAATATTATACTTACACATTTGTTTTTAACATGTTTACAAATTAGTCATTTTCAGTATGAGGAATTAGGATTAAGGGGAAAGAAAGAGCCATGAAATAGAAAAGAAATACAGAAGTGTAGTTTCTTTTTGCAAGGCAATGGGGTTAAGTGAGTTGCCCAAGGTCACATAGTTAGGTAATTATTAAATGTCTGAGATAGGATTTGAACTCAGGTTCTCCTGACTGCAGGACCTGTGCTCTATCTACTGTGCCACCTAGCTACCCCCCAGAGTAATTTTTAAAAAAGTGAATGTAGTGTTCATTCATATCCTGTGGGTTTTTTTTAATTTTTTTGGTTTGGTTTGGTTGGTTTTTTTTCCCTATCTCTGGATGAGGATAGCATTGCTCATAGCCAGGCTCCTAGGTTTGTCCTAGCTTGAGAAGCTGCAACCATTATGGTTGATCAGTTCATAATGTTGTTAATGTGTACAGTATTCTCATGGTTCTGCTCTAAGGGCTTTCTTAAAAGTGTTATAAAGACCGTGTGGGGGTAGGTTATCAGAGACTTTGAATGCCAATCAGAGGATTTTATATCTGATCATGGAGTTTATTGATGGAGGGAGAGTGTCATAACCAGACCTGTGCTTTTGGAAGAAAATCTTTTAAGACAGCTCAGTGGAGGATGTCCTGGAGTTGGGAGAGACCTGTAGCAGAAGTACCAACTTCACGACTATTATTATAATCTTAGAATAAGGTGAAGAGGGTACATATACTAGGGTGATAACAGTGCCAGATGAGAGGAGGCATATGGGAGAGATATTACAGAAATAAAATCGATAAAATTGGATGGGGCATTACATAAACACTTGCACATGTATATGCATACACACATATGTATGTAAGCATGCATGAGCAGTTAGGTGGTACAGTGGATATAAAGTATCAACCTAAGAGTCAGAAAGACTCATCTTTCTGGGTTCAAAGCCAACTCAGGACACTTGGTAGTTGTGTATCCTTGGGCAAGTCACTTAGACATAGTTTCCTAATGGTAAAAGGAAAAGAAAAATAACTTCATTCATCTTGTATCTCTACCAAGAAACCTCAAGTGAGGGGGGGGTCACATGACTTGAGTCCACATGACTTGAACAACTGAGCAACTATATATATATATATGTATATACATATATATATATATACACACACACACACACATATATGCACATATATGAAAGGTATATATACATAACATTTATTTAGATGTCCTATTGAATTTTCTTTACACAAAAATTGACTTCAAATTAATTTGGACTGTCATTGATGATGAAACTGAGGTTCAGAAAGGCCAACTGACTTACCCAAGGTCACAGAAATAGTTATGTAATCTTTTTTAAGAAACAGGCCTGTTTTTGTTGTTTTTTTTTCCCTGTTTATATTTTGGTACTAAAATCAACAAGGATCTATTAAGTGGCTAGCCAGATAGTGCTAGGTGTTGAGGAAAGAGATAAAAACTCTGCTTTCAAGGGGTTAAGATTCAGCTGATGTAAAATAAAAAATACGTAGACAAGTAAATATCAAATAGATCCAAAGTAATTTACAGAAGGTAGGGCATATATATATATATATATATATATATATATATATATATATATATGATATGAAGGGCAGTTTAACAGAAGAATTTGGCTAGCTTAGTGCCGTGAATATCATAGGTACTTAACATTTGGTTTGGTTTAACTGAATTGAAAGTAGGAGAAGTGAGAGTCACTGATTTGAGGTCCTCTGATTTATTATATTGAGCTTGCCGTTTGCTTGGAGTTGTGATCTTCAGTAAGTATTTGTTCAGTGCCCGTTATGTGATAGGTCTGGGCATAATGAAGTAGCCTTTACTCTTAAAGAGCTTCATTCCAATGAGAAAGAAAGCAAATCTATCAATATAAAATGAATACAGAAGTGTACAATGGAATGCACCCCACAGTTCATAAGGGAGGGAGGGAATGAGAAAAGACTTAAGTGACAAGATTGTACATGAACTGAGTCTTAAAGCAGGAGTCCAGGAGGGAAGGCCTGCCAAGTATGGGGGATCAGCCCTAGAGGGGATTTTATTTTGTATTAGGCATAGGAAAAAAGCCTTAGTGACTTGAGACTGGAAAGATAGATGGGAGCTAGACTGTGAAGGACTTTAAAGGGAGTTCATGTTAAAGTGTAGAGGTGATAAGGGGCACTGAAATGGATTGAGTAGATGTCACATGTTCATAACTGTGTGCAAGGAAGGTTACTGTGGCAGTAGGTTGGTATGGAGTGGTGAGACACTTGAACCAAGCAATATTTTTTTGTAGTGCCCTCTATATAAGTAGACTATTTCTTAGATACTGTGCTGTGCTGCTCTGTACTGGAGATACAAATAAGAAATTGAAAGACTTACAGTCTAAATACCACTCATTAAAAGGAAGCTGAAAAATGGAAGGAAGGAGAAAATATCTGGTACAAGATCATGATGAAGTTCAAAGAAGTGCAAATTTAGAGCTGGGGAAATATAGAGATGACTAACCTGGATACATTCCTTAAGTGGAGTTCTGGGAAGGAATTCATCATTCTACCCTCCAGTTATAAGGATCCCTGGGGCAGAGAACACCAGTGAAGTATCAGTACCAAAACTGATTCATCTTTCAGAATGATGAAGTTCCTGGGTTCACAATGGGAAGAATCCAAAAAACTACAACCAGGTGGAAAAAATGAGTTAGTGTAGAGAGAGAAAGGAAGAGAACTAGAACATAATCTTGGGAAACTCCCACAATTAGAAGGTGATATTTATATGTTAATACTTATATATCCATATATAGGTTTATTGACTTAACTACATATTACACTTTCAAAGGAGATCAAGTAGTGGTTGGATAGGTAAGAGGAGAACCAGAGAATATCAGTATTATGAAAACCCAAAGAGGAGAAGGTTCTAGGTGGAAAGAGTAGTTAACAGTGTCAAATGCTCTGGGTAGGTAAAGAAGAATTAAGTACTGGGGGGAAAAATAGCTAAGGCAATTAAGAGATTACTGATATCTTGCAGAGAGCAGTGCAACTGAGTGAGTTTAGAAGCCAGAGAACAAAGAACTGAAGAGTGAGAGGACAGGAAGTAGAGGTTGCAATTATAAGCAGCTTTTTGTAGGAGTTTGGCTAAAAATGGGAAAAGAGATAGAAGATGATAGCTTGAGGGAATAGTAGGTTTTTGAAGATTTTTTTTAGAAAGATTTTTATTTTGAGTTTTACAATTCCCTCCCCCCCATTCTTGCTTCGCTCCCCCATCCCTCACAGAAGGCATTCTGTTAGTTTTTACATTGTTTCTGTGGTATACATTGATCTAAGTTGAATGTGATGAAAGAGAAATCATATCCTTAAGGAAGAAAAATAAAGTATAAGAGATAGCAAAATTACATAATAAGATAATGGTTTTTATTTTTTTCTAAATTAGTCTTTGGTCTTTGTTCAAAGTCCACAATTCTTTCTCTGGATACAGATGATATTCTCCATCGCAGATAGCCCCAAATTGTCCCTGGTTGTTGCACTGATGGAACGAGCAAGTCCATCAAGGTTGATCATCACCCCCTTCTTGCTGTTAGGGTGTACAATGTTTTTCTGGTTCTCATCTCACTCAGCATCAGTTCATGCAAATCCCTCCAGGCTTCCCTGAATTCCCATCCCTCCTGGTTTCTAATAGAACATTAGTGCTCCATAAAGTATATATACCATAATTTGTTAAGCCATTCCCCAATTGAAGGACATTCACTTAATTTCCAATTCTTTGCCACCACAAACAGGGCTGCTATGAATATTTTTGTACAAGTAATGTTTTTACCCTTTTTCTTTGGGTTTTTTTTTTTTTTTGGTGAGGCACTGGGGTTCAGTGACTTGCCTAAGGTCACACAGCTAGGCAATTATTAAGTGTCTGAGGCTGGATTTGAGCTCAGGTATTCCTGACACCAGGGCTGGTGCTCTATCTACTGTGCCATCTAGCTGTCCCCTATCCTTTTTCTTGAAGATTTTTTTAAGGAGACTTAATAGAGAAGGCACCGTTAGTTAGGGAGAGATAGAAGATTAATAAGTTTAGTGGGGATGATAGAAAGGCAGTCTGCTAGAGAAGATGGGTTAGGATGGAAGCAAGAGTACATTAGATGTTTCCTTTCTTACTTGTGGACCTGATTCTTCCCTCACAACACATTCAATTTTGATCTATGTGTATCATGGATGCAAATGTAAAGACTGTCATATTGCCTTCTGATTGGGGGAGGAAGGAGGGAGGGAGAAAAAATTGTTAAACTCAAAACCTTGAAAAAAATGGTAGAAATTACCATTGAATAAAATTGGAAAACAAATAAAATATTTATATATAAAAAAGTATTATTAGAGGGGTTAGTCTTGGCAAGAGGAAAAGAAGAAAACTGATAAATGACAACAATGAGATAAGTGAGATGAAGAGAAAGGAAATAGAGAGAAGTCATATTGAATGATCTCAGTTTTCTTTGGGAAGTTAAACTCAAGATCTTCAGTTTAGAAGGGAAGAAAGGGAGGTGTGGGAGACTTGAGGAGAGAGAAGGTCTAGGAGAGCTTCTGTGAGAAGTGAGATAGTAACTGTTAAGAAACAAATGAACTGTCTTGCTGCAGGGAGGATCCAATTGAAATTGGATAACATGAATTTGTAATGTACTCAAGTTAGCACTGTTACAGGACTTTTCCCAGTTACTTTTAGCCAGTGATCAGGAGGAGTAGAGGGAGAAGATGGTGAGAAGGCTGAAGTTTGGCAAGAAATGGGCAACAATAAGTCTACGACGTAGAAGACAATGTCAAATTGAAATGGTTAACTATTGGATTGAATGTAAGACAAGAATCTAAAGTTCTAAATCTAAAATTTAGAGGGGAAATGAAAAAAGTAAGAGCTTGAGGAGAAAGGGGTGCAATAAGGAATCAATTAGGGAACAATAACAATACTGCTTTGCTGAGGTGAAGGCCCAGTTGATATTGGATAGCATGAATTTATAATGTAACTGGTTAGCATGGTTTTTGAGAGTTTAGAGTTAAAATGGTCATTGGGTTGAGATTGGAGGAGGAATTGAGCAAGAGCAATGGCATCAGAATGAAAAAGAATTTGAGTTCTTATAAGTGGAAAAATAGGATTAGGAGAGCTGAGGCAAAGGGAGAAGTAATGATTAGGTAGAGAAATGTCAGTTTCAAATTAGGGAAGTAGCATAATTGTTGAGTAATTATGAATGACTGAAGTAGAATGAAGGAATACGTTATTGGATTTCTATAATTGTTTCATATTCTATAATATGTCTGTTTTTCTTATACTAAGATGATCATAATTAGTTTAATTTATAAGAAGTACTTGAACCAAAAACCCCTGTTTTGAATAAAAATGGATCTTTTTGTTTTAAATCTTTGATGCTTATTGATCTTTTTTATTGATAATATAACTTAATCCTTCTTTCTCTCCCTTGCTTTGCATTTCTGTTTGGGTCATCTCAGCTTTGAAGTTATGGATCTAGACATTGGGTTCTTAGTTCTTTAGTAGGTATATTTTATTTTTTACTTTTATTTATATTATTAAAATCTCAGTGCTCTGCTCTCAGGTCACTGTCTTAAAATTAGATTAAGACGTAAATGATGCTTGTATTTTGACATCTTCCTTTCTCCCAGTCACAACATTTTAGACTGAATTTGTAATCCTTAGCAGCAGTATCTTCCAGGGAAAGTATAAATGTTCAATTCTGGTTTATTGAGGGAGGGTCAGCCATCTCTCATTACTTCCTTTTTATTTATTTATTTGTTTATTTAATTTTTGCAAGGCAGTGGGTTAAGTGACTTGCCCAACGTCACACAGCTAGGTAATTATTAGGTGTCTAAGGGCATATTTGAACTCAGGTCATTTTGACTCTAGGGCCAGTGCTCTATTCACTGTACCACGTAACTGCCCCCTCTCATTATTTAAAAAAAAAGCTTCCCAAGTGGCCAAGGGACCACATCATTCTTAAAATGAAAAAGACACAGGGTTAAAAAAAAATGTCTTAAATTCACTTAATTTCTGCTAGGGTGCTAGATCTAGGTCCAGGGTTAATGTCCAATGCTCTATAACTGACAAAGTTTGCAAAGTGTGGTTGCCTCATAGAGATTTCTAGAGAGGTAATTATTCCCCTTTTTGGTAATGATATTCACAAAACCTGGTTGAACTGCATCCCTTTTAGTGGAGTAAGGGGTTTTGACTTTGGAGATAAGTGTTACTGTTGCTGCCCCATAGTGAGTAAAATCCTCCTTCACAGCAACCTTTTGAACATTTTTGTCATTTGATATCATGATATCAAAGGTTTATATTTTAAAAATAGTAAGCAGACCTCTGAATTTGGACTGAATCTATAACTGTAAAAGAGAAGATACTTATGCTAGACATTGTCATTTTAGAGCACAAGAACCCCTTAGCCAGTCATTGAGCTGGAAGATCCCCCTTTTTAAAAAAAATTAATTATTTAATTTATTTTATTTAAAAATTTTATTTTATTTAAGTGACTTGCCCAAGATCACACAGCTAGATAATTAATGTCAAATTTGAACTCAGGTCCTCCTGACTCCAGAACCAGTGAGTGCTCTATCTGCTACGCCACCTAACTGCCCCTGGAAGACCCTTTTTGAGAACTGATATTTTGCATTTGAAATGTCTAGAACTAACAAAGGATCAGAGTAGCACATACTGTTTCTGTATCTGACCATTTGTGGCAGAGAGAATGTACAATTATTTATAAGGACTCTTGGAGGCTGGGAACTGGACAGTGAGTCTGTTATGCAGATAAAATTCAGTCTTAAGTTACTGCTAGCTAAAGGGTTGCTTGTGGGGGGCAGTATTAGGTGGAGCAGTAAGTATAGTCTCAAACTATACTTACAAAACAGCAAATCAAAATAATTTGGTATTGGTTAAAAAAATAGATTGCTCAAGTAGAGAAGATCTGGTAGCTTAGCAAACATTAAACATAAAGATCCCAATTATTCTGATAAGGAACTGCTATTTGATTAAAAACTGCTGGGAAAATTGGACAAGATGGAAGAAATTGAATTTAGACTTAACACCTCAATACCAGGCTAAGCTCTAATGGATATATTACCTAGAAATAAAAGGACATATTATAAACAAAAAAGAGAAAATGAAAAAAATTATGCATCAGATTGATGGATAGAAGAAAAGTTCATAAGCAATAAGAAGATAACATGGATAGTTTTGATTGCATAAAATTTTTAAAAAATTTGGGTAAATCTAATAAAGTGAAGATTAAAAGGGGAACAACAGAAAAAAAATCTTTGTAGCAAGTTTCTATAAGAATGATCTAATTTCCAAGGTAAGTAACTAATTAAAATTTAAAAGAATAGGAGCCTTTCCCTAGATTTGTACAATAAAATAAAAGGTTTGAGGAAATCATCAGGCAGTTTTAAAGGAAGAAATCTAAGGCATTAACAATAAGAAAAGTACTTCAAATAAATTCTAATTAGAGAAATAAAGATTAGAGCATTTCTGAAATTCTACCTCATCAGATAAGCAAAGATGACAGAAAAAATTCTAAGTCTTGTAGAGTTTGTGGAAAGCAGGACCTTGATACACTTTTGATGGACATGTAAATTGGTCCAGCCATTCTGGAGTTTGTATAGAAAGTTACTAAACAGTGCACTGTTTTGATCCAGCTATAATACTGCTAAATCTATAAAGAGAAAGAGGAGAAAGTTAGATGGCTGGGTGGGGAGTCAGGAGTACCTGAATTCAAATCTAGCCTCAGACACTTATTATCTAGCTGTGTGGCCTTGGGCAAGCCACTTATCCCCATTGCCTTGCCAAAAAAAAAAAAAAAAAAGAGGAAAAAGTTCTATATGTACAAAAATACTTGTAAGACTTCTTTTTGATAGGTTAAGAAATTGGAAATGAATTGAAGAAGGTTCAATATATTGTCTTCGAATGTACTGAAATGCTGCTGGACTCTTAAGAAAGAAGGAAATTGGGGCGGTTAGGTGGCTCAGTGGATAGAGCACCAGCCTTGGAGTCAGCAGTACCTGGGTTCAAATCTGGCCTCAAACACTTAATAATTACCTAGCTGTGTGGCCATGGGCAAGCCACTCTTAACCCCATTGCCTTGAAAAATCAAAAAAAAAAAAAGGAGGAAATCAGTGATCTTAAATGAGTGACTACAGAGGGATGTAAGCATAGCCAGAAGAAAAAAGTATATTATTATATAAGTATTACAAAGATGATCAGTTTTAAAGATTTTTGTAAACTAATTAATAATGAAATGGAGGGGAGTGCAGCCAAGATAGCAGAGTAAAGGCAGGAGTTCCCACAAAAATGCCCTTAATTAATGACTAACAAAATTCTAGAGGGGCGGAACTCACAAAAAGACTGAGTGAAACTATTTTCCAGTTCAAGTCAACTTGGATGATCTGAGGGAAAGGTCTGTTATACTGGGGTTAGAAAGGGTCTGCGGCACAGCCTAAACCTTGCTTGAGCAAAACTGTTGCAGCCATTCACGAACAGACCTTGGAGCACCTCAGTCTGAGGCAGTGATGGTAGTTTCCAAACCTCTCAGCCCAGGGATCGCCAAGGACAATTGAGAAGGGTAGCAGGAAAACTGTCTCATCAGAATGAGCAAGGAGTCCAGGCTAATGTAGGAGTAGGCCTGGAGTGACACTCAGCAGGGAAGTACTTGGCAGCTACTTTTGGAGTGCTTAGTGGTAAGAGAGTCAGGGGAGATTGCTATCCTTGAGGCAGCACTTTGTTGCTTTGTCCATACTCAGATTTGGGCTGCAATCTGAGGTACCAGTCTCAGGAAAAGCAGCTTTACTATCATAATGGTGCAGGGACTCTCCTCATGATTCCAGGACAGAAAAGAGTGCTTACGATCATCCAAAGACCAAAGCACAGGTCAGTAGAACAGTCACAGCGTTTCATGAGACTTTGGTAAATTGAAGTGTCCCTGAAAACAGCTGTCAAAAAACCCTCAAAAGCTTGAAACAGTGCATCCTCTATCTGGAAGGTAGAGCCCTACCATAACAAAGAGTTAAAATAGGGTCAAATGCTGGGAAAAATGAGCAGACAAGAGAAGAATAAAATCTGACCATTGACAATTTTTTGGTCATATGGAGAATCAAAATACATACTCAGAAGATAACAAAGTCAAAATTTCATTTTCCAAAGCATTCAAGAAAAATATGATTTGGTCTCAGGCTATGGAAAAGCTCAAAAAAGATTTTGAAAATCAAGCAAGGGAGGTAGAAGAAAATTGGGAAGGGTAATGAGAGAGATTGGTAAAATCATGAAAACCAAGTCAGCAGCTTGGTGAAGGAATTACCCCCCAAATACTGAAGAAAATAACATCTTAAAAACCAATTTGGGCCAAATGGAAAAAGCAATCCAAAAGCCAGTAAGAAGAATGCCTTCAAAGCAGAATTGACCAGTTGAAAAAGGAGAAACAAAAGCTCTCTGAAGAAAACAATTCCTTCAAACATAGAATGGAACTAAGGGAAGCAGGCAAAACCAAAAGAATGAAAAACCTAGAAGAACATGTTGATATATCTCGTTGGAAAAACAACTGAACTGGAAAACAAATCCAAGAGAGATAATTTAAAAATTATTGGACTGCCTTAAAGTCATGTCAAAAAAAGACTCTGGAATTAATTTTTCAAGAAATTCTCCAGGAAAATTGTCCTGTTATCCTAGAAGCAGAAGGTAAAATAGAATTCAACCAGTCTCCTGAAAGAGATCCCAAAATGAAAACTGTCAGGAATATTACAGCCAAATTTCAGAACTCCCAAGTCAAGGAGAAAAATAAATACAAGCAGCCAGAAAGAAGCAATTCAAACATCATGGAACTACAGTCAGGGTAATACAAGATTTAGTGGCCTCTACATTAAAGGCTTGTATAGGGCTTGTAATTTGATATTCTGGAAGCTAAAAGAGCTTGGTTTACATTCAAGAATAGACTACCCAGCAAAACTGAACATCCTCTTTTAGGGGAAAAGATGGACATTCAGTGAAATAGGGGTCTTTCAAACTTTACTGATGAAATGACCAGAGTTGGAACAGAAAATTTAATCTTCAAGTACAGGACTCAGCTGAAGCAGAGAGAGAATGTATAGGAAGCGCAAATCATGAGGAACTTAATGATATTGAACTGCTTGTATTCCTGCATGGGAAGATGATACAGATAACTCTTATGAACCTTCTCATTTATTAGTGGAGTTATTTAAATTTGAAATAATACTATAGAAAGATGGAGTTAATGGACAAGAACAGAATGAACTGGAAGAAAGGGAAAGGAGAGGTAGAATGGGATAAGTAATTTCACAAATAAAAGAGGCAAGGAAAAGCTTTTGCAGTGTGAGTAGAAGAGAGGAAGGTGAGGGGATGTGAGTGAGCCTTTACTATCATCAGAAGTGACTCAGAGAGGAAACAGAGACTCAAATTGGGTATAAAAATCAAGTTTACCCTAGAGAAAAAATAGGAGAGGAGGGAAGGAATGGGAGAAAGAGGGCAGGGGGATGGGAGAAGGGTGTAGATGATAGAAGGAAAGATCGTGGAAGAGGGTTGCCAGTTTCAACCCATTTTTGAGGAGTTACAGGGTGAAAGAGAGAGCCTAGACTAAATGGGAGTAAGAAAGAATAGGATGGGGGGAAATAAGCCTGGCAATAGCAGCTATGGGAAAAAATAGTGAAACATTTTCTCTAGTGGACTTATGATAAAGAAAGAGCTAATGGTGTCTGAATACAGACTTTTTCTCCCTCTATTTTCCTTGAGGTTTCTCTTTGTGGGGGTGGTGGTTATATCTACGTTTATGACATGACTATTGTAGTAGTGTTTCATGGCTACGTATTTTTAATCTACAGTGAGTGACTTTCTCAGTGGGGGAGTGGGGGTAAGAGGAATGGAGAGAATTTGAACCTAAAGTTTTGGAAGTAAATGTTGAAACTTTTGCATATAGTTTAAAAAAATGAGAGGAGCAGAACTAGAAGAAAACTGGATACAGAGGTTTCATTTAACCTCATTTCTTTATAAAAAAAACAACAAAAAAAGAGAAAAATAGATATTGGAAGAAAGGAGGATAGCCCTGCTATGTACCTGGCACTCTGATGAAGGTTTTACCTATAGAAACTAGGCAGGCAGAAGTTAAGTGTCTTGCTCAGGGTCACAAAGCATCTTGAGCGTCATCCACTGCCCATTTGATTGCCTTGAATAACAGTGTAAAGACCAACAACTCTGAAAAATGGGAGAACCATGAGCCACACAGTGACCCTCTGAGGAAGGAAAATGAAATCTACCGTTCATCTCACACACACACACACACACACACACACACACACACACACACAGAGAGCCAGTGAAGGAATTTATTTTTCTTTCACATTTTTTGGGAGTGGGGAGTATCATTGCAGCAGGGGTTAGGAGGGAGAGAAAATGAATTTGCTAAATAAATAGCACTTTACAAAATAGAGGGGGAGGGTTGCTACATACAATGTTACACATCCTTTTCATCAGATGAGGTCACTATTATTAGTTTTGTTTAGATCCTTTACTTTTTTTCCCCTTTTTGCAGGGCAGTAGGGTTAAGTGACTTGTCCAAGGTCACATGACTAGGTTAACTATTATCTGAGACTGGATTTGAACTCAGGTCCTGCTGTCTCCAGAGGTGGTGCTCTGTCTACTATACCACTTAGCTGCCCCCAGATACTTTATTTTTTTCAAAAGAGTGGAAATAATCTGTAAATTGTTGTTGTATAAAAGCAAATATGACAATAGACCAAAACAATTTCAAAAAAGAAAATTATTGGTGCGGTGCATAGGTATAGCAAGAATATATATACATAAATATGAATTTTAATTTTCTTCATGACAACAGAGAATGCCTAGTTTCTTTTAACTGCTAAGTGATTGTTTACTTTATTGGAATAGTATAGTGTTTTAATTGCCCTGGTTTTATTTTATTCTTTTTTTTTTTTTGCAAGGCAGTGGGGTTAAGTGGCTTGCCAAAGGCCACACGGCTAGGTAATTATTAAGTGTCTGAGGCCGGATTTGAACTCAGGTACTCCTGACTCCAAGGCCAGTGCTCTAACCACTGTGCCAGGTAGCTGCTGTTATTTTATTCTTTGTTGCATGTTGTGTTATGATTGTTAAAATGAGATTATCTTTTTTCTGCAGAATTTAATTACCTGACCAACATCTTTGTAATATTGAAAATTTTGTCTTAGGGAAGCACTGATTGAATAAAACATATATCTGATTTGTTGATATCTTTGTCTTGCATATCAATCTCTTTTAGAACCTAACCAATAAGGGGATTATGCCATATACAGCACCAGCATCTCATTTTTAGAGTGAGAAGAGACTATAGATAGGTCATGCAGTCTAATCTCCTAATTTACAGTTAAATATTGAATATTGAATGTCATTGACATGTTCATTTGTTCATTAGTAGTTTGGAGATTGGCCACAGAGGAAAGAGGGACTTGAGCTATGGTTTTTTTTTTTTTTTTTTTTTTTTTAGGTTTTTGTAAGGCAAATGGGGTTAAAGTGGCTTGCCCAAGGCCACACAGCTGGGTGATTATTAACTGTCTGAGAGGATTTGAACCCAGGTACTCCTGACTCCAAGGCTGGTGCTTTATCCACTGCGCCACCTAGCCGCCCCTTAGTTATGTATTGAAGGAAAAAGTAGAGAGATTCAATGGTGAAAAGATATTTTAAGGGAACCATTAGTAGACCATTTTGACCAGAATTGAGATTTTTCATGGGAGGGAAACGATAGTAAAATTGTAAAGGTATATTTGGATGAATTTTGCATTGAAAATAAGACTGAGATGCTAAGACTTTAGCTTATGTTTAGTGGTAAATATTAGTGCTTTTTTTCATTTTTTTTGATTAGAGGTTTTTTTACTATTAGGAAAACTTGCCATCAGCAGCATCTAGGGTTGTATTGAAATGATCTAGTTGTTGGTTGGTCATTGAGCCCCTTCTTAGCGAATATGTAATCACTTAAAGTGCTTTAAGATTTCCATTGTTTCTGTCAATTTTTCATTTCTTATTCTTTGGTAGTAATAGTATTCAGTTACATTTGTGAACTAAGGTTAATTTAGCTATTTCCTAATGGACAGGGCATTTTTGTTTTTTCTAGTTCTTTGCCACCATAAACATTCTGGGCCTTAATTTTATAGCTGAGAAAGAAAGAAGTTTGGAAAATTGAGTTTTTCAGTTCATCCTTCCTTACAGTCTAGTTGTGATCCAGACCTGATTGTCAAAGAGCTTGCTATAGGGGAATAAAGACACCTTTAAAAATTCCCTATAATAGGGGCGGCTAGGTGGCACAGTGGATAAAGCACCTGCCCTGGAGTCAGGAGTATCTGGGTTCAAATCCTCTCAGACAGTTAATAATCACCCAGCTGTGTGGCCTTGGGCAAGCCACTTAACCCCATTTGCCTTGCAAAAACCTAAAAAAAAAATTGCCTATAATAGATGCCAGTGCCTAAGTACTTAGAGAGATGGAAAGTCAAGTGGTATTGAGTTCTAAATGGGAAGGCACTGAAAACCAGTGGGGTGAGCAGAGGATTCATGGAAAAAAGAACATTTGAGTGGAGCTTTAGAGGCCTTGCAGCTCAGGGTTAACTACTCACTGAGTTTGAGTGAATGGGAGGTAGCTCTGTAAGAAATGACTAGGGCAGCATCCACTGAGTAGGACATTTAGTGACAGACAAAAGGGTGAACTTTACTTGGGACAATGGGACAGTAGGGTCCCACTGAAAATTTTTGAGCACGTGTTAAAAGATATTATTTTGGACTGGGTGGAGATAAATGGTAGCATTCCAGATAGATGTTAATGACAGTTGTACTAAGTTAATAGCATTGGAAATAGAAGGAAAAAGAAGCCAGAAGTGCTACAAATACAGGATTAATTTAATTTGGTACCTAGATGTGAGGTCAGGAGAATTAATGATAGTTCTAAAGAATATGAATCTGGGCAGTCAGATGAACTATAATTAAATAGATATAGTGGTGAAGTTAACAGTAATAGTTTTAGGAGGAAATATAATGACTACTCTGTAGATTTTGTATTTGTTCATTTTAAAGTGATAGAACATCTAAATGGAAAATATTCTCTGGGCAAATGGTAAGGACTTTATACTCAACATAGAGAAGTGTGTGTGTGTGTGTGTGTGTGTGTGTGTGTGTGTGTGTGTGTGTGTAACAATTTGTGAGTCATCCACATAGAAAAATGGTAGCTAAAACTATGGGAATAAATGGGTGCTAAGAAAAAGACTAAAGAGAAAACAAGATGTTTAGTGGTTGGCAACAGTATGAGATAACTGCCAGTCAACTGACAACTCATTGATTCTACCTTTGAAACCTCTTTCCCTTTAAACACTGCCTCATCTTTGTAACAGGCCTTCATTATCTTATGCTTAGACTGTTGTACTAGTCTCTGGTTGGGCTCCTGCTTGAAGTCTTACTCCAGTTCATCATTTCCTTCTACCTTTTTTCCATCTTTCACTTAACTGTAAAAGTGATTCTTTTAAAGTCCAGGTTTGACCTTATTATAGAAAGTTTTATCTAGGACTTGAGAGAAACCAGAGCAGGCTGAAGATAAAGAAGAGAATTCCAATATAGAGAAACAGGACATCCAGTGTAAATAGAACCAATCTTCAGAGTATTGTTTTAAGGAATAGCAAAGAGAAGGTCAGTGTTACTGGAATGAGATACACGAAGACTAGAAAGATAGAAGGGGTTCAAGTTATACAAGATTTTGATCTCTAAATAGAGGGTTTTATATTTGATCCTTGCTAGAGAGATTTGACAGGTTGTGTAACAAGGTCAAACCTGGACTTTAGGAAAATCTCTTGGGATAATCACATTATCTACTTTCCTTTGTTGTGAGGATAAAATGAGATATTTGTAAAGCTCCTTATAAATCTTCAAACACTCACTATCTATAAATGCTGTGTTAAACTGTGAATGCCTTGAAGCAGAAAATTTGTTATTTGTTTTGGCCTTTGTGATCCCCAGCTCTTAATCACAGTGCTCAACTCAAGAAGGTGCTTAATAAATGCTTGTTGACTGATTTGATGACAATTCCAGCAGCTCAACATTCCATCTCTCACCACTAACTCTAGTTTAGAAAACTCTACATCTTTAACTCTGCCTATTGACTTCCCAGGTTTACTTTAAGTCCCAACTAAAATCTCATCTTTTACAGGGATCCTTTCACAACTGTTCTTAATTTCTACTTATCTTTCCTCTACTAATTCTTTTATTTATCCTATATTTATTGATTGATTGTTGATTAACTATGGAACCACTGAAATATTAGAGGGGCAGGAAGAATGCCAGAGAAGTATGATATCACTGCAGCCAATAATTCCTTCTAATTTTACATTTGTGATTTCTTGATCCTTGTCTTCTTCCTACCTCTTTAGAGTGGTTTGCTCTTTTAGAGTACAGAGTGAGGTGTTCTGTGTTTGATAGTCTTGTTTTTTCCTGGGCATTCTCTGCTATGGCATCAAGTATCATCTTTGAACAGATGATTGTCAAAACTTCATCACAGATTTGATGTCTTGTCTGACCTACATCTCTTACTTTCTAGGACAGGAGTTCTTTAGACCTGTGCTTAGATGGGAAAAAATTTTTCATCTTTATTTTCAATCAGTTAACAAACATATATTAAGCTATTAATAAGTGCTGGGCGTACAAAGTAAGCCAAACAATAATTTTTGCTCTCAAACCTCTTCCTGAAATTAATAATTTTCTTCTTATAAACATTATTCCGAGAGGGATCCATCTATACTTTTATCAACCTGCCAAAGGGCTGTATTAATAGGTTAAGAACTCTTGCTGTAGGATGTCCTACCTATTCCATTAGCCCTTCAAATGCAACACATCCTTAACTGAACTTATCTTTTTTCCTAAACTGTTCTGATGTCATTTTTTTCCAGTGGCTCTACCAGTCTCCCATGTTGAAAATCTTACTATATCAATTCTTCGATCCATCTCTTCTTTTCCCTGGACTCCTCCTAGTACAGGAACTCAATATCACTTTCCTGAATTATTGTAATAAGTCTTTTTACATGTCTTCACTCCTTTATATTTCCCTCTTCCAATCTACCCTTAATGATACTTTTCAGACTTGATTACCTTTGCTGCCAATGACTCCAATATCATCTTTTACCCTTCTTCCAGCTGACCATCTCAAATGACATCTCCATGGAACTCTTTGTATCTTACAGAATACTTGTACTTATAATAGTACGTTATCTATGTCTATATTTATAAATTCTCTACAAAACTATATAAACTCTGTGACAACTTGTTTAGCATTGTATCTCTTCTCGTATTGCAGCATAGTTCTTTCTACATTGAAGAACTGAGTCTTGAATTAAAGTAAGGAAAAAGACATCAGAGATTAATGAAGGAAGAATAAATAAAACAACTCACTGGCTAGAGAGCAAGGAGTTCTAGGGATGATATCCAAGATTTTGAAACTAATTGATATCAGTGATAGAAATAAGGAAGTCTCAATGGTCAGTTCATTTTGGGTGAAAGGATATAAGCATGATTTTAGAATATTAGTTTTATGGTAATAGTAAGTCTTCCACATAATGGCAAAATATTTACCAACTAGCAGAATAAATGTATATATAAAGGAAGCTTACTAGAGACTGGAGTTGTATACGAGGATACTGGATAGAAGCTCCTTTTTTGACTTAATTAGCCCCCTGCTCCTCTTGACTTGAAGGTTTCTTAAGAGAGAATTTGTGAGCACAGAGAGAAGAACAGACCTCCAGAGTGTGCCTAAATTTAGAGGATGAGATGAAGAAGTGGAACTGTTTAATGATAAAGAAGAAATGATTACAGAGTCATAGCCAGCAAGGAACACAAATAAGTGTTCCAATGACAGGATTTAGGTACCTTACATTATAGAGTTGGTGGTGATTGGTATTTTGGATAAAGTAGATTCAATAGAGTAAATAGACTACTAAAATTTACGTGTTCTCAATAGATCAGATGAAAAAAACATTTACTTTGCAAACCTTGAAGCATTATGTGAATACTAGCTGTTAACGATAATGATGCTAATGATAGGAAAAAAAACCACTTGAAAGGATCACAGAGTGAGTGGGCAGTGAAAAAACTGTGGTGGATTAGTATAGGTTTAGGGCTTTATATCCAACAGAAAATCAAATCTAAATGCTTCTGGATTATTTATTGTTCAGTATCATTTCTTTATTTTCATATGATTATATGTACAGTTATTGGCATCTGTAATTTTTAACTAGCTTCTCCCTGGTAAGAAACTTTAAGGTAGCTTTTAGGAACTATTTATTTAAATATCTTGTTGTTTTTATATTATAGCTGCTCAGTTTATTTACTCAAGACGTGACAAGCCATCATCATTTGTTGAACCAGTAGAAGAATATGACTATGAAGATACAAAAGAACCTACTAACACTATTTCTAATCACCAGCTTAGTGGAATTGATCAAGGTATGGTAAAAACAAACAAAACAAAACAAAACCCCAAAACTTTTTTTCTCTGTTATTCTGAGCTTTAATTCCTTATACCAGTGGTTACACCAGTGATTGAGAAAAATCTTATCTCAAAGGAGAAATGATAGATTCCAACCATGCTTCTAGTATTACAAATTCTATAGAAATGTAAATTTTAATTTGGAAAGATCAGGTCTGTTTTATGATACTATCTAATGTGTTTTTTGACCACTGTTGTTTGTCATAGCTCGTCTTTATTCATGCCTTGATCATATGAGAGAGGTGCTTGGAGATGATATCCCAGATCAAAAGATGATTGAAGCAGTGCTGCAAAATAAATTTGATGTGGAGAAGGCTTTAGCTATGGTACTTGAGCAAGATAAAAAGCAAACCAAGAGTGAGGAGCCTCTCTCCATGGGAAAGACAACAAAAGGTATGCTATTAATTGTTTTAAAACCTATTATTGCTTTTAATAACAATGTTTGACAAAGGTTTGTATGTACCTAACTCATTATCATTCATATATTGCCTACCTAATTGATGGATTACCTAGGGTGCCTTGCTATTTCATGTACTTAAGTTGTCTACCTTTGGGCTCATTTATTGTTTGCTTTCATATCTTGCCTGGGCAAATCAAATCAAATTCAAGCTAGTAACTTTCTTGTTAGTAGTATACATTAAAAAGGATAACATAGGAAGTAGAAACTAATGACAAAGAAAATTGGGGATTGAATATTTCCCTGACCTGTTTTTTTTAAATCATTTCCTGGAAAATTATATATAAATGGAAATTGACATCTAATCAGTGTTTAAACTTGTTAAGCAAAAGCCAAACTTCAGGTGTTATTTATAGAACATTAGAGGTTACTTAAAAAGATAAATGTATGTTACACACACACACACACACACAAACAGTGCTATACTTGAGTATATTTGGGCCTTTACTTTTGTCTTTGTATCAGGTTTTTCTCTTACTCATTTGAGCTTTTTCTTATAGCTAGTGTCCTGGATATGTAAAATGTTTGACTCAGTGTAAAGCAAAGTTGTTGGTGAAGAAGCTGCTTTTATTTGGACAAAGTTGACTGACCATTGTGGAATTTGAATCCTCAGCCATGGTCTCATTTAGGGAAATTTTCTGATTTGATTAGCTTAAGATTAAAAAAAACTAATTTAGACAAGTTTTGCTTAGGTATTTGTATATGTTTTTAAAGGTTGGGTCTTGTAAAGTTTTCTTTTGTTGAGCTTTTTGGGGGGGTTTGAATGTGAATAACAAACCTTATTAATTTTAGATTCAGGAATTAAGATAATTTGAACAAAGGCTAAATTGAAGACTTTATAGAGAAATAATATATAAAAAAATTGAGTATTGTTTACTTACTCAAAAATTACCCAATTTACAAAAATAATTTGGATAGTGATAAATTCTGTTTTCATTAAAGTAAGTTTCAAGATCCACAACTTACAGCATATTATTAGCTTAGTAATTACTGTTTATACTCAAAAGTAACAACCCAGCAATTTTAAAGAATTCTGCATTCAAATTCTTCATGAATTCAGACTTATTGCACCCCTAGTAATTCACATTAGATTTTATCACAATGTATTTGTGCTCCTGAATAAGAAATTAAAAAGATAATAATCCATTTACAGAAAAAATTTGTTGAAAGTAAACCATTTCCTGTATTGGTAGCTGTATTGGATTGTTAAAATTTTCAATTGCAAAAGGAAGGCAAAAAGTGTCTTGAAAGTAACCTTCAAAATATTTCTTAAATAATGAACATGCACCTCTTTATTCATGTCTCAGTTCTTTAAAGAAACATTTAGTAATTAAATGCCTCATTTCATGTTTTCTTTTGGTTGCTGTGACTGTCTTCTCCATATGTGGAACTTTTTTTTTCTGGAACCATTTACCTGAAAATTACTGGCTATTTGTAAGGTAAGGAGTCTTATTTTGTTCATCTGAAGTATCGACTGATAATGTTCAAAGCTTTTTTCCTTCTTCAGTAAACCACTCAGGGTGCAGTAGTACCCCTTTTGAGTTTTGTGACTCAGTAGCTAAAGATGGATTATCTTATAATTCTTCAACTATATTGAGTCACCATTTACTGCATAAAAAAAAGAAACTTGACAGGCCTCACAGTGATAAGAAACTAGAATCATGTAAGTCATCAAAAGAGTTATCATTAGCTGACCTAATTAATGATATACCAAATGATTCATTTTATGAATCTCTTAACAGTCAGCCAACAGTTAACTTTTCATCTCAAAGTGACCTTGAAAGTCTGATTTCAGATAATGTAGATGGTAAATTATTGGGAGCTGATTCATCTGCGTCTCCTTCCTTGAATGATTCTGAGTACAAGGGAGAACCAGATTTGAAAGCATTAATGCAGACAAAAAGATCCGATAGTTCTTTGTCCATTGAAAGTAGCTTACTACCCAGTGTTGAAAAAGTTCCAGTACAGAACAACTTGGGAAGTATTGGTAATTCTTTTTACTTAACTAACACATTAGAAAAAATGACCCTTGAAAACAACATAAATCATCTTCAGAATAAAAAGGGAGAGTTATCTGGAGGTGTTCTTTCAGGTCAACAGTGTTTCAAGAAAAATAATTTAGAAAAGGACTGGGTACAATTTTCCAAATGTGAAAGTCCATCTCTCACTGAACCATATCAAGACTACAAAGAAAATAATCCAAACCAGTATTTTTCTTTATCTGATCTTTGTAACCAGTCTTCTACCAGTTTTACAAATATGAGTTTGGCATCCACTCCACTGTCACAAATAACTCAGTATCAGTCTTCAACTGGAATACCAGAATTAACAGGATCTCTGTCATCTTTGGCATTTTCTAAGACTTCTCCTACTAGAGATCTTGAAAATTTGTCTCTTTCTGATTTAATTGCAGAATCTATTAGTGAAGTAGATAAATCTCAAATTGGAAAAGATTCTCTTGTGTTGGATTTACCTGAAATAAAGTCTTCTGCAGTAGATTCAAATATTGATCTAAGTGTCCTTATAAAAACCCCAGAGAGCTTCCCAAAGCCTGTAGAAAACCAATCAAATATCTTAGTACCAGGAACTAAAGTTCCAAGTTCTAAGCTAGTGAAAAATTCTAGTTTCTCCAAAGAGAATAAGAAAAGCAAGAAGGGCTATATTACTAGGAAACCAGCTTTCTCTCTTTCTTGGACAAAGGCCCTTGCTGCTAGACCTTCAGCATTTGCTTCAACACTGTGTCTTCGATATCCACCGAAAACCTGCAAGAGACACACCTTTGATCTCTATAAGACTTTTCTTTATAGTAGACAAGTTCAAGAAGTAAAGGACAAAGAAATAGGTCCTCTCAAAGTAATAACACCATTTGACTTCAAATCAGCGTCCCCTGATGATATTGTAAAGGCTAATCAAAAGAAAGCTTTTACTAGAGAATAGTGTAAAAGATAAGGGGAATTCAACAACTGTTACAGAGAGCCTTTTCTTTTAAAGCAATTTAAAATCTTCACAGTATCACTTTATACTTTGGAATTGTAACTTTTGTTACATATTTTTTAAAACATTGATGTATCTGACTTGATAACAACTTTAATTCATTTGTATTATTGCACTGAAATTGATCATTTGCTACCTGTCCTCTGTAATCATTAATGATGTGTATAATTAACCATCTGAGCCCATAATGTTTACAAATTGTGTATATAGAGTTGCTATCTTGACATCAAACCTCAGATAATTTTATTTGTAACTTATTTAGCTAAAAATGTTTTTTTCTCAGTTTTGAGATGAATATTGTATTTTATAAAGCTTATTTTTGGATTTGTAAAGATTTTGCTTTTCTACTAAGAATATTCATTACATTTAGCATTCACTTTGAACTATTACTTTAGTAGATTTTTAAAATTATATAGATACGGCATCATTTGCCTAGAATTTACTTATAAGATAATAGTATATCTGTGTCATTCCATTTTACTGTTTTTCTGGGTATCAGTAAATGAAATTTTTAAGCTTTAAAAAAATACTCTGGGGTTTAAGTAAATCTTTTGCTGCTAAACATAAAATAGAAATCAGTTAGTGGGACCAGTTTTAAAATTTGAAATGCACATTTTAAGTCATACAAGTTAATTGTTTACAATTTGATCTAATTGAATACTTTCAGACACAGAGCATCATAATGCTTCTTTTTTTGTATGGGAAGAATGGATGGAGGTATCTTTTTTTAAAATGAGTTTTAATTTTTTCTTTAGAAAAAAAATGTTCCAAATTGAGGCTTTTCTTTCTTTTTTAATAGGTATTTATTTGCCTAACAAGGGCAGGTTTTTAGTGCACTCAGACCAAATTAAAACTATTTTAGTCAGAATTAGGAGAACATTTTTCATCTCTTAGAGGAAATTAAATCAGACTTCTTTAAATTTAAAATTATTTTTGCTTTTTAGTCATTAGAATTTAGTAATACCAGGAAAAAGTGTTGATTTTGATTGAGTGGATTATAGCTTCTTAAAACCTTCAAAGATTACCTTCTCTAGGATCTTCCTGAATTTCTTGAAAGCAGTACAAGCTCTGGAAGTTCAGTTAAACTGAAAAGACTTCTAATAGAAGTACAAGGATTGTATATTTGACATCTCAGGACAAGCTAAGCTAAGTCTGAGGAGGGATCACTAAATTAGAGTGTGTTATCACTGAAATCACAAGTCCTTGAAGTATTGAACTATGGGTATGTATAGACAGAGAACATTTTCTAGTTATTTTTATCTGCTAGAAAGGCTCCACATAGTGAACTATCAGCATAACTATTTATAGAAATATTTGAACTTTTATGTCTCTGTTTGGCATTGTATAATATTGTATAAATATATACTTAGGCCAATATATAATGCTTATCCTTTCTAGCAGAGACAATTGCCTGCATTCTTTATTTCCCATAATGTTAAACAGTTTATTTTTTATTCAGGTAAATACGTATTTTTCCCTGGCAGCTACTTGGAAATATTTGTTTAAATATCAAAAGTTCACTTTTAGGAATAGGGAAACAAACTGATTTTTCATATGAACCTTAGAATTTTAATGGGGACAAAATAGGTTTTTTCTAGCTGCCATTTAATTTATTGCTCAGAAGTATGTCCCAGTATTAATTGGTTATGTATGTGTGTAATGCTTTTGAAAGTAGTATTTTTGGTAGAAAAACTGGAAATGAATTTATGCTCCTTGTTCTTAAAAACAAATGTATGATTTTTATAGTTTGAAGACAGTGATTCATGATGAACAATATTCTTTGCAACCAGAATTAGGCATTCAGGGTGAGGTCTGTAATATTTAACTTTTTAGAATTTCATAAGTCATTACATTAAAGATAATGCTGCTACTGAACTTTTAAATTTTGAGCTGTGTTTTGACTTTTGGGGTTCAGTTTTGGAGACCACAAGTATTACTTTTGGACAATATAGAAAAATATCGAGCTATTTAGTAATTTTGAGCTTTTAAGCCATTATTTTCAATAGGGGTGGGGAGACAGATAATTCACTATTTTAAATGAAACAATTTTTCCTTAAATAATAGACTTAAAAATAAAATAAATAAACTTTAAAATATATTGGTATTTCAAAAGGTCATTCATAGATCAGTTTGGGTCTCTGAATGCATTTTTCCACCTAAACGATGTTTGAAATAATGGTTTTCCTGCAAAATCAGTTTTACTCTTAAGGTATCTTAACTAGCTCAGGGTATATATTACCAGCAATTGTTTTACAATTCTAATAGTTTGTCTTTTTCAGTTGTACCATGTATGGTAAAATAAGTTATTATGAACTGACCCAGAAACATCTACTATTTTTAATTTTGTTTCCATGGGAAAATGCATTCTGTAGCATGACTTAATAGCAGCAGCCTTGTTCGACTCCAACATCCCTTCCCCCCAACATACTAGAATACTCACAATGACTCAGGTAAAACCTTTTCGTTCTCCGAACTCCCTGGAAAACATATCCAAGTTTGAACTAGTTATTTATACTTACCAGCAGTTTGTATATAGGGATATGCTTGTACTTTAATATTTAACCAGTATTGAATATTGATAGCACTGTGTGCATATTCTGAATCATTTTTCGCTTATTTACTTGATAGTAATAAGTTTGTAGTCCAGATATGCTACATTATTTCCTTTAGGTTCTAATTTTGAGCTGTGTGTAAAGCCAGTTTTCTTTCCCTTGTAGTGATTATCAAAATATCAAAAAAAATTTTTCAGAAAGGAAGATTTTTCACTTATTGCCTTTGACATGATTTCTTTTCAGAAAGTAAGCCTACTTAAAAATAATTGTCATATTCATGTTTTTTTAAAGATTTTTTCACACAGAAGTTTTATTCCTCTATTACTTAAGAATATTACTCAAATATATAACCAAAGTGTATACTTTGCTTTTTTTTTGGAGATGTTTCTTAATAGTAATACTGAGAATTATAGGATATCTTTGCCATATAAGACTTCGTTCTTGTATCTTTTAAAATATAGTTTATTTTTTCACCATTTTCTGTTTTTTTATCATATTTGCTTAGTGAACTCCTATTCTTTTTGACTGTCAGCTTTCTATTTTTATTCCTGAACTTTTCTTTTTCTATACATAACTGACTTTCTTTTGTCTGATTTAGTTAGTAGATCATTGTTTCTTGTAATAATTAAAGACCATAGGCAGTTAATGCGTATTTTTCAAACAATGTCTTAAGCTATTTCATAGCATATAGTTTATCAACTTTAGGGAAGCCCCAGTCCTGAAATATTTTGTTTTTATTTGACGGTGGAAAAATACATGATATTGGCAAAAAAAAAAAATCATGAATTCAGTGTTAGCCAGCTTTCATTGAACCTGAATAAGTCTAAAAGATGTAAATATGAGAAACGGGTATTTTAAAAAATCTAAATATAGAATAAGAATTGTGTCACTTTTCCTTTTGTTTTTCAGTGTATTTTATTGTATGAGGGAAGTTGGGGTGTTTATGCAAATGCGTGTTTAGTTTATAATGTCACTTTTCTAACAAGTTAGGTTTAGAAATGCCTTACTGGCTAACTTTACTTTTGGTATATTATATGTGTTGAAATGTTTGTGAGGTCTTTTGATACAAATTTATTTGCTACTTTTCAGATAGCTTATAATTTTTTAAATGTACATATAATTATGTATGGATCAGTTGAACTAATTGTATATTGGAATTTAGAGTTTTAGTTTATGAAGTATTTGTTATGTATATAAATTCAACATGTGGGCATTTTATAAAAAAAGTTATGTTGAAAAATGTAATGTTAAAGTTTTTTATGTAAAGTGTAAAAAAAAAGCATCACAGATTTATATCTCATTGTCCAAAATATAAACCTTAAAATTTCACAGTGGCATTTGAATAATTTTTGTTGTAGGTAATGCTTAATGTTTCAGTAAATGAATTAAAAAACAAAACAAACTGGCCGTGTAGAATTTCTTACAGAGCCGATGGTCTTTTAGAATTTAATCATTATAAAAGCTTAGGTTTCATAAGTAAAACTTTGTATTTTATTTTGTGTTTTTATGTTTATGATTTGATCAGAAGCCATCCCTGAATACCATTAAAGGTTTGGTTGGGTAAATAAAAAGGTCAGGGGGAAGTGAATTTCTTGAAAATATTTCTTAGCTGTATAACTTAATTTCATCATTGTCTTTTATCTGTCTAACCAGTTTATCTCTCAATCCCTTCACTATCTAAAAAAAATGTATTGTTAATGAGAAGAGCTTCTTATTGAAAGCAACATATTCATTTAGGAGAGTTAGATGAATAGAGACTGTGGAACCTCAATACACATCAATAGAATATAGTCCAGAAGCTCCTGAATAAGACATAACTACAGGTTTTTTAAGAGAACTCAGATTCCAGGAAATGAATATTAAACATTGATCACTACCTGTATCAGCAGGAAAATACTATTCAGATTCTTGACACTTCTTTCAGAGTTTGTGATATAGCTTATTGGGATATAACATTGACTCAAGAGGGCAGTATTTGCCTGGATCTTTGCAAGTTTCTCCTGGGTTTTGATTCATTCAACTCATATTTATAAATCATTCTGTGCAGAGCATTATGGTAGGGGATAGAAATTTTGCATAAGATAGGCCCCTAATGTTCATGGGACTGACACTGCTGGTAGAGAAATTCAATTAATTGGAGTACACAGTGCATGAATAGAAGGGTATAAAATTGTACTATTGTAAGTTTCAAGGGAGAAATTAATGTCTAATGAGAGACCAATGGACTTATTTTTAGAGGTATTTTAGGGCTATATGGATTTGTTAAAAATTGCTTTATTGGTTTTATTGGAAATGTATATAATCCTCTTTTTTACTGATAACAGACCATAGCCTGCAATTTGATCTCATGGTAAGAACATAGTCTTTGATAACCTCACCTGTCCCAATTATGATGTCCCATCATAATTATTGAGACTGGAAGACTTTGATTCAAGTCCTCCCTCAATGTATACTGTGTGATCTTGGGGCCATTCTTTCAAGTTATAATTTTCATTACAATTGCTAATCTGCATTGGTAGAAAGAGTTTCCTCACAAGAATTTCCCATAACAATCAATCACAGCTCTGGATCAAACTAATATTGATGAAATTTTCAAATCTTACCTGTAATACATTGATGCTTTGTCTTTCCTATAATTGGGAGTCATTCACAGTCAACTCTTAGTTGGAATTCTGGTAATAGATGAGATCTTCCCAGATAGGGTTTGGAGAGGAGAACCATAACCTTGAGAACTCAGCAGAAACAAGTTCACTCTATAGCAGGATATTCATAGTAGCCTGCTTTGTGGTGGCAAAGGCTTGAAACAAAGTGCATTTAGGAAATGACTGAGAAAAGGAGTGGTGTAGGAATGTAATAGAATATTATTAATATTCCATTCTAAGAGATAAGGAAAAAAAGGAATTAAGAGAAATTCAGTAAGGTTTTTGAGAATAGAGTGAAATAAGTAGACTCAAAAGAACAAAATGGACAATGACCACAGTGTAAATGAAAAGATCATCAAAAGGAAGCTTGAGTAACTGAAAACGTAGTGAGCCATCCTACAGAACAGTGTGAGAGGACATTATTTGGAGTTTGGAAACCCAGGCTGAAATCTTGCTTCAGGCACATGCCAATTCTGTGATCCTGGGCGAGTCAGACAACTTTCCTGGGCCTTAATTTTATCATTTAAATGATAAGATTGAATTTATAATATTACATTTCTAAATCTTCCCTTCATGACAGAATATCTAGGAGAAGATATTATGTTCCATATTAGGTATTTTTATTGAATTGTTTTTGTTTGTCATAAGGGAAGATTTAATCTGAGTAGGGGAGGAAATTTGAAATGCTTGTGTAAAGATAAACATTTTTTTTAAAGAAGAGAGGAGATCTCTTTATCTCTACCCCCCCCCCCCCCCCCATATTTTCCTTCATTTTGCTCCTGGGAGGCACCCTCATGGGATCAAGGACAGTATATCAAAATTAACCTATCTTTGTTATAAACCCTTTCATGCTTCCCCCCAAACTTTCCTACCCTGAAGTTTGCAAGTTTTTCTTTTAGGTACAAGGAACTCGACATACAAAAAAAGTCTCTTTACTGAGAGAGTACATTGTTATTCAACCTAAAGGAATATGGGGAAATTGCAAGTGTGGTAGGAGTACAGCAAGCCATTGGAGATTTTTTTGGCTATTTGGGGATGTGTGTTGGCCCTTATTAGCAAAGCTTGGGCAACTCACTTCATCCTCTCAGTACCTTAGTCTTCTGTAATCCCTTACACCTTTGCTTCTTTTGTAGCATATGTTGTTTATAACTGTAGAATATAAACACCTTGAGGACAAGACTTTAAAAAATTTTTTTACAAAGGAAGAAACTAAGGCTGAGAGAGGTGAATTCATGTAGCTCCCCATCCTAGCACACTACCTGCTGGGTTTAATGAACATTTGCTAAAATAAGTAAATGTATAAACAAACATATTTATTAAATTGATTATGCTTTTCTTTTTATAATTAGACCCAAATAAATGGTACAGGAGTTATCTTTTCTATGGAAGATAGACAGCAGCTAAAATACATGATCAATTTCTTTTACTAAACAAAGACAATTCTGTTGCTACATAATTTTCCGTGGAATTATAATTTTGATATGGTAGTTTCTATCATCCACAATTGAGGTATCCTGTTTAATAGAGATTTATTTGGGGTAAGTTGGCTCAACCATTTTAGATTCTGCACTAATTTAAGTTTATTGTATCGTAAATTTCTAGTGACCTCAGTATGAATGCTGGAACTGCCCAGGATTGCCCAGATCTAGAATAAGGTTGACCCTGCTCAAAAGATTAGCAAGGTTGATGGGACATTTCCATTGATAAAAAGAGGTCCTTCTGCCTCTGCATTCAGTATCTGATAGAGGTGACCAAGCTACAATTAAAATTTTTTTTTCACATTTGTGCAGTCCTTTTCTTATGAAATGTGAGACTAATTTTCAAGTAATGCCTGTGATTTTTACAAAGAAGTTCTGGAAATTTTAAAGAAATTTTATTTATTTCATTGTATTGTAAATGGTAAAAGCCAGTTATCTGAATCATTTTGAGTTTATTCATCTTGTATGATTTTGGCAGGTGGGGGTGGAGAAATTAAAATTTTTTTTTTTGTGAAAGGCATTTACCATCTAAGCTTAAAAGAATGTAAACAATTTGCAGGAAAAAAAATCTATATTGCTGAATAACAGACTCTTAATTTTTTTAAACAAAGGATCTAGCAATAACACTTATATTATTGTTAGAAAGGTAATCTTGTCAGAAAAATCACAACCAAATTGTAAAATTTATAGCTGGCCAACTAAACTAGAAGGTAAATTGCTCAATACCCAATGAATATCATTGTATAAAATTTGGCTTAGATCTGTTAACTCATGTTGAAACTTATTCAGACTTCTGGCTAATTTGAAATTATTTTAAAGAAATAGATACAGCAAAGACTTAGGAAAAGAAATCTTTTATGTCTTTAGATTGATTAATACTCTATATTTTTTAATTGATACAAATGCATTCTATGTTCAGATAGTCTTCTTACATATAAACTTTTGAAACGCATTCCGTCTTAATAAAAGCTTTCACAGAATTTAACATTGTTAGTCCCAAAGAAGGATGAGTGCTTTCTTTTTGTATTCCATCTGACCTTACTTTTGATGGCTTAGTTTATATTGCAGCCATAGAACATATTGTTCTTTTGACTCTGTTTTCTTCATTCTACATTATATTTTCTACAATTACTGCCAAGTTTCCCTGAAATTTTTATGTATTACTATTTGTGACACTAATATTCCTTTGTATTCATATCTCATTGATCAACCATTCATTTCCCACTTGGGTTTTAATTTATTTTTAATTTATCATTAAAGCTTTCTACCAGACCAGCAATGAATTAGCATTCCAGTCTTCTCATAATTCCTTAAACAGCAAATTTACCTAACTAGAAAAATAGGTTTCAGGTTTTTAAACCTCTTTCAGGAGTTTTAAAAATTTTTTGAATTTCCCATATTAATGATTTTGAACAATTTTTAATATTATTGACAAGTTATTTTTTTTATTCACTATGTGGTTTCCTAATAGTAGTCTAATATTTTCCTAATTGGATTTGTGGCTTAGTGGACAGAAATAGTATGATTTTTTCCAAATAAATAAACTTATGGAATAGTCTCTTAAGTTTCTTATAATGATTGGTATAGTGAACTTTTTTTTCCTTTTTGTTCTTTATGGATATTTAGGTCAGTTTCTTTGCAACAGTTAGGGATTTCTGGGGTTTGGTGTTATCAATTTCTTATAAACAGGAGTTCTGGTGGATGTCATCATCTAGAGAGAATTTTTTTCACTTGAACCTTAAATTTGCACAATTCTTCATGACAATGATGATGTGAATCTTTGGTGGGTGTATATTCCTCTGTTTAATGCCTTGCTTGACAAGAATAACCTGAGAATAAATGAGCTCAGTTCAATTCAGCAAACATTCTTTTAAGTGCCTAGGATATTCAAAGCACCAAGTTGAGATTTTGTTGTACAAAGTCAAAAATGACTTGACTGAGAAGATAGTTGTATTTTGGAAAGAACAAGATGCCTATGGGGTTTGCAGTATTGAAGTCGATGCTTTAAGACTGGAGTTCAAAAGAAAGATGAATGCTTAATTTCTATGGTTACAACAACATTTTGCTTTTTAATATAAGAATGAGAGTCTCCTCTTTGGTGGAGAATCCCCAAGTTCATTTTGCTCTCTTGAGTTCTGTAGTGGGTCTTTGTAGTGCCCTTACCTTTCTGACAATGGTGATGTGATTTGTGATAGAGAATCCTTGTAAAAGCTTGCTTTTCCAATCTCTTATTTTATATTGAAAGTTGGAAAGTCCTTTGCTTCATTGAAAGTCCAACTTTTCCCCTGAAAGAGAATGTTCAGTTTTGCTGGGTAGTTGATTCTCATTGGTAACCAAGATCTTTTGCCTTCTGGAATATCATATTTCAATCCCTATGAGCCTTTAATGTAGATGCTGCTAGAGCCTATGTAATCCTGACTAGAGCCGCAGTAGTTGAATTGTTTGTTTCTGCCAACTTTTAGTATTTTCTCTTTGACTTGGGAGTTCTGAAATTTGGCTATAATATTCCTGAAAGTTTTTCTTTTGGGGTCTCTTTCAGGAGGTGACCATTTCCCCTCAATTTCTATTTTACCCTCTGCTTCTAAGATCTCAGGGCAATTTTGCTGTATTCTTGAAAAATGAAGTCTAGGCTCTTTTCCTGGTCATGACTTTCAGGTAGCCCAATAATATTTTACATTATTTCTTCTAAATCTGTTTTTGAGGTCAATTTTTTTTGTCAGTTGTTTTTCCAATGAGATATTTCACGTTTTTGCATTTTCTTCTAATTTTTGGCTTTTTTGAGCTCATCCATAGCCTAGTCCACTTTCTATTTCTCTTAGAGGCTTTGGATACAGAAGCTTTGAGTTTGTCATCTTCTGAATCTTCCATGGGACCAAAGTAATTTTTCTGTGGTCAGATTCTTCTTTTTCTTTTGTTTGCTCTTTTCCTCAGCCTAAGACTAATTTACTGCATTTCCAAGACTTTGAGGGGTTTTTGGGACACCCCACTGGGACTTTTATTCCTTTAAGGTATTGTGCTCTCTTGACTGTACTTTGATATGTAGATGACCACAGGCACTCCCCTCTGCCCAGGGGCTTGGCTATCAATGTATGAAAGCCCAAACTGCAACCTGGATCTGAGTGTGGACAAACAGCAGAGTCCTGCTCAAGGAAGAGCAGAGAGATTTCTGCAATCTCCTCCATCCCCTTAACATCTGTGGGTTGTGCTCTGGAGATGCAGACTGGCTTCCCTGATTCCTGCTGCAGGTTCTCACTACAGGGCTGTTCTGAGGCCAGTGTTCACGCATTGTGGTGCAGCATCACATCCCCTTCAAGCTGTTCCTGGTGATCCCTGGGCTGTACTATACTGCACTGTGGCCATGGCTTTTTTCCTACCCCCAGTTCCAGTGTAACACACCTTTCCTGCAGAACTTTTAAGTTTTCTTGGACTGGGAAATTATATCACTCAGTTTTTCTGTGAGTTATGTCTCTCTAAATTTTGGATAGAGTCATAATTTGATGGCTTTTGGGGAAGGAATTTCAGTGAAATGCTTCCCTCTTATTTTATATTGAAGTACACTTTATATGCTATGTAGATCATTTTCAAAGATTTTATAAAGGTGAAAAATCAGGCATATAGATTCATAGTAACTATTTTTGCCTTTGGTGTAGAGTGTTATTGTCTGATATTTTCCATGCCTCACATTTCTTTCATTAGTTTGATTTATTGCTTCCTTGAATTTTTCTTTACTGAGAAAGTTTGTAAAGCAAAACATTAATGCGTTTATGATTGGGTCACCACTAGCAAAGACTTCATTTTTGTTTACTTAATCTTGCCCAGGCAACAGATAAAGTCTGCTTTCTGAGGATCAGATTGGCTAATTGCAGAGAGGCTCATCTGACCACTTGATGTTGAAATATTGGATAAGACAGCATATGAAAAAGAAAATTTAAAATGAAAGGAACCATTATATAACAAAGAATTAAAAAGGGGGAAAATGCTAAACACTACAATAAAACTCACAAAACAAAAAATTATATTTAATGTTCTTATACTCACATCCCTCCTTTACCTACTTTCTGTAAAGAAGGGAGGGGGAGGTTCCTTCTCATACTTCTGGTTTGATATCAAACTTAGTAGTATTTTTTAATCTTCTGTTTTATTTTTTTAATTGATGTACTTTCAATTTGTACTGACGTTTTCAGTTTTATTTAAAGTTGGCATACTTTTCAATACTAGACATTTGTCTAGTCAGTGTGTATTATTTCCTGAGTTCTTTTTGTTTCAGTTTGCATCAGTTGATCTAAGCTTCTGGTAAGAATCTTCTCTGTAGTATATTATTATTATTATTGTTTGAGTAGTTCCATATAACATGACCTGTCTACCTATTTCCCAGTTTATGGGCATTTACAGTCATTCTTTTGTTTGCTTTTAAAAAAAGTTTTCAAAAGTTTTACAGTCTGATATGGTTGGTATGGTATGGCATGGCATGGCATGGCATGGCATGGTATAGTTGTCCTTACTTGCAGAGGACCAAAATGATATCACTTGTGAGTGTGTCCATCTGTGATTGATCAGATCTATATAAGCTTGGGATGCTCTGCCACAGGTTGGTTATGTTTCCTTTGAGCTATTTCATTTCTACTTTGCACATAGAGCTCAGCATCTTCTCTGAGGGCACACAATATTGGATGGTTCTGTGCCAGTATCTCTTATGTTGTCAATTCCAAAGTTCTTAAGAGAGACCCTGAGAGTATTCTTGTATTGCTTTTTGATTTTTGAACTATCCATTGGAGTTATGCTTTCTGTATCAGAGACTTTTAATGCTTGGCAGTTTAGTTCAAGAAGGAACTAAAGTGTCTGGTATCCTCTCCTGTCAAGTGATCTTCAGAATCTTCCTAAGGTAATTTAAATGGAAGCTATTCAATTTCCTGGCATAGAACTAGTAGACTGCCCAGGTTTCACTGGCATATGGCAGTGAGGTCAGCACAATGACTGTTGACCTTCAGTTTGGTAGTTAGCCAGTACCTCTTCTCTTACATTTTCTTTTGGAGCTTTCCCAACACTGAACTAGCTCTTGAAATATGTGTGCCAAACTCATTGTCATTGTGTACCTTCTTTGAAAGTATATTGTCAAGGTAAATGAACTTACCCATACTATTCAGAACTTCTCCATTTGCTGTAATTGATAGTTCCACATATGGATGGGTAGTGGTGCTGGCTTATGGAGCACTTGTGTTTTCTTTGGTGTTAATTGTTGGGCAAAAATAGCACAAGCAGTAGAGATATGATCCATATTTTGCTACATCTCAACTTTAGAGCCTTCATTGAGTGCACAATCATCTGCAAATAGGAGATCATGCACCAACACTCCCTCCACTTTGGTCTTGGCTTGTAGCCTTTTCAAGTTGAAGAATTAACCATTAGTGCAGTAGCTGATCTTGATCATCCTTAATGAAAGCATTTGGTAACATGGCAGAAAACATTCTAAGAAAGCATGGGAGCAAGGACACAGCCTTATTTCACTCCATTGGTGAGTGAGAAATCAAAGACCATCATCCTCTATCCAGAACCCCAGGAAAGCGTGTTGTCATGAAATAGATTTACAGTAGAGATGAACTTCTCTGGACATATTTTGACATAATTAGGCTAGCTGAACACTAAAGGTAGAAAGCAGCCCCGAAAAGGGCTTAGCAACCCTCACCCAAGAGGTACTCTTCTTCCTTAAACACATTCTATATCCCATAGACTATTAACAAAGAGTACTTAAGATCAGTAAGAATAAGGGAAATGGAAATTAAAATGCTCTGAGATTTTATTTACATCAAGAAAATTTGGAATGTTAGCTTCTAAGATACTATTGGTGAACTCGTCTAACCATTCTAGTATACAGTTTGGTGTTATTCAAAGACAATGACTAAAATGTTTGTACTTTTTAGTCCAAAAAGTCCACTACTAGTATATACTCCAAAAACAAGCCAAATACAAAACAGTATTGTAGTAATGTGTTTATATGTATATGTACATATAGTATGAATATTGAAGGATTAAACTTTGTTTTAATTAAAAAAATCTTATTGCTTAAATTTTTGGTTATGTATACAAATCCTTTTTATGCAAAATTTAATCTCCCCCTCCCCCGAATTCTGGGACATTATCATTGTTATCAGCTAATGTATTAAATGCCAAATATGTGCTAGGCATGCTGCTTGATGTTATGAGGAGGTAAGGACATAGTTCCTGCACTCAAAGAGCTTATGGTGTAGGTTGTGAGACAAGACTGGTCATGCAAAAGGAGTACAATTAAAGTAAGTTTAGCCCCTCATCCTTGGGCTGTTCTAAAAGCTTTCTTACTGTCTCCCTGCCTTTAGTCCCTAATTTCTCCATTTCATTTTTCACATTGCTTCCAAAATAATCTTTCCAGCTTAAGTTTCAAGACATCCTTGTGATTAAGTGTGAATTATATGATGGTTTAGTTAAGGACTTAATTTTTAAACACTTTTTCTTTAGAAACTGATATAAATGTAAATTTCAAAAAAATTTTCTTATCCAGTTGTATCCAACTTTGCTTGAACCTATTGAAGTTTTTCTAGGTTTAAGATACTTGGAGTAGTTTGCCATTTCCTTCTCCAACTCCTATTTTACAGATAGGAAAAACGAGGCAGACAGGGTTAGAATGACTTGCCCTGGTCACAAAATTAATAAGTGTTGAAGGCCAGATTTGAACTCAGTAGGATGAGTTTTCCTGCCTTCGGCTTGGCACTCTCTCTACTATATCACCTAGGTGTTCTATTAATGTGAAGTTGTTGCATTAAAAAGAGATTGTTTGTGTACATACAGAGTAAGCTGGAGGATATAACTAAATGATGGTTTGTGTGAAGGAGATCTTTAAATGGAGTATTAATATGAGTCAATAACAACAATTGTAATAAACTAATGAAACCTTAAGCTTCATTAATAAAATCAAAGGGTTTAAGAGGGAGGAGAGAATTCAACTGTATTCTTAAAAATTTTATTTATTTAAGGCAATGGGGTTAAGTGATTTGTCCAGGGTCACACAGCTAGGCAATTAGTGTCTGAAGCCGGATTTGAACTCAGCTACTCCTGACTCTAGGGCCAGTGCTCTATCTACTGCACCACCTAGCTGCCTCCTGTATTTTTTCCTGGTGAGAGAATTTAATGAAATAGGCTATCTATATCTTGGCTTCATCATTTGGAAAAGATATTTTTATAACTAAGGTAAGCTAGGATGATAAGGGGACTTGACCTGCCATGATGAAAAAGTTACTTAACATTTGAGGTTCATATACAATTTTCACTTTAGTAAATTACTTTTACTTCTTGATGCCCTTTTTTGTGGGGGGGTATTCTTCTTTGCCTTTGCACTGAATCTTCAAGCCTTCAAAGACTCACTCACCTTCCCTCTGCCTCATAGAGTACTTTGACTCCTTCAAAACTTTCCAGGAGATACTTTCTATAAGAAACCATCTTAAGTACTGCTTACTCATGTCTTCTCTTCCAAAATTTACCTTGTATTTATCATGTATGTATGGACATGTTTCTTCTGATGGAATATAAATCCTTTAAGGAAGGAGACTTTATTATTTTTGTCTTTGTTTTCCTAATACCTGGCCCATGGTGGCAACGTAATGAATGACTGTTGATTTGCTGTCATTTATTAATTTAAACTTTGTGTTTCTACTTTAATGATAAATATCTTGAGGGATAGGAGAAGAAGAAGAAAATAATCTCTTGTAAGGTCAATCAAACAGTTTTATAAAAGTCACAAGTTTTTTTTTTAGCTTAAATAACATTCCTCTTTCAAGGTGTCAAAATTCTTTTCATCAAACTCAGTGTTTCAGGACCTTTAAAATGCCATTTGGTATTGTGTAAGTTAATCTAAGCAAAGTGGTTGTTTATGAGTAGAGACTTCGGAAGATTCATATTTCTCTATTTCTTCCAGACTTTATTTTATCATTTAATATTCATTCTCAATTGTAAGAATTTTTTTTGCGTGTGTGAAGAATAACAGCAGTAACTAGGTAACTTTCTAGTAATGTCAAGATCTTGATTTTTGGATATTTTGAAGACAAATACCTCTTAAATTGCCTTTTTCTGAACTGATTTTTTTGGAGGACTAGATTTTAAATTTGTAATAAAATGTTTCCTTCCTTCTACCTTTCTTCTACCTCAGGCATGCTGCTGGACCCATCTCATCTGTTAAATTAAATTCTAGAATATTGTGTTCGCTCCAGACAATATAAAAAAAATGAAATCTTTGGTTTTGTCTAGAACTTGATTTTCCTTGTTCTGAAAAATATGATCTCAGTTTATACTCGAATTATTGCTCCAGTTATTATAGTGATGGGGCTAATAGAAACTTGGAATGGTGTTTATTTCTTCTTAAATGGTATAAGATTGAGATTGTGGATATATTAGAAAATTAACAAATCTAATGGATAGTGGTATGGGGCTTATTTAAGAGTGCTGTCTTTCTTGTATTTCTTGTGGTATTTATGATCTTAGATTTGGAATTAGAAGGACCTAGTCCCATTCTCTTAATTTGTAGGTAAGGAGCGTGGAGATTAAATAACTAGATAAAGGTTATTTAAGTAGTAAGTAATCTGGGACTTGAATGAATGCTAGAGATCCAACACTCTCCTTATTATAAAATACCATTTTTAATTTCTTTATTGGTACTTGTTAAATACTTGTTGAATGAATTAATGATTGCCAAGGAAAATAACCCCTAAAAAAGCAGGAGATTGGGAAACATTTGTAGCATTTGGATCATTGATGTAAACTCTGGGGAAGGCAGTATTTTTTTTTTAAACTGGGTAAGAATCCTGATGGCAGAAGGAAGAGAGAAGGATAAGTGATACTTCTATGGAATCCAGGAGGAGGAGTATAAAACATCTGTTGTTTTAGCAGAGGAACTGAACAGCTCTTAGACTGACAAATGACTATATTCTTCAGTTCTAAGACTATCTAGCCTGGCTGTGATGTTCTGTAACTGTTTGGGTTTTTTCCAGTCTTGTCTAATTCTCTAATAAATGTCTGTTTAATAAGCCTTGGAGTACTTATCTTGACTGTTGTCCATTATTATTATGTCTTTAGGATATGTGCTGCTATGTTTGACTTCCAATGTGAAGTTGATATTTAAGTATTTTATTCTCATGGGTCTGGTTTTCACCCTTAGACTTGTTTGATTTCTGTATTTTATCACCAATTTAAAATGTAAAACTAGTGATGGTTTGGGCAATTAGTCTTTGTTAAAAGAACTAATTTACAATAGAACACATTGTTAAATTTTGTAAAGGGAAGAGGGACAAGAGAATATACTTTTGCATAGCACCTACCATGTGCCAGGCACTGTTCTAAGCACATTTTGTACATAATACCTCATTTGAACCTCATAACATTCCAACCAGGTAAGTAATAGTACTATTATTTCCATTTTATAGTTGAGTAAACTGAAGCAGACAAGTTAAGGCCTTATCCCAGGGTTCACAGAAAGCACCCAGGTAGTACAGTTGATAGAGCACTGTGGTTAGAGTCAGAAGGATGGGAGTTCAAATCCAGCCTCAGACACTTGATACCAACTAGCTTTGGGACCTTAGGCAGGTCACTTAAACCTCGTTGCCTCACATCCAGGACCTTCTGCAATCATCTTAATTCATATCTGGATCCAAATGGCTCCGGAGGAAAAAAGGTGACTTAGCACAGCAACCCACCCCATTCAAATCCAATTTATGTGCTTGTCATGGCATCACCTCCCTGATGTCATAGTCCTCTTTGAGAATGCAGGGCAAAGGGGCGGCTAGGTGGTGCAGTGGATAAAGCACCTGCCCTGGAGTCAGGAGTACCTGGGTTCAAATCCGGTCTCAGACACTTAATAATTACCTAGCTGTGTGGCCTTGGGCAAGCCACTTAACCCCATTTGCCTTGCAAAAAAAAAAATAACCAACCTAAAAAAAAAAAAGAAAATGCAGGGCAAAAACATCAAATATCAAGTGTCTGAGACCAGAGTGTTGAACTCAGATCTTCCTGACACAAAGCCCATCAGCTGTGCCTCGTTACATACCTTTAACTTCTATTATAATCCTCCATTGACAATTTAGTATGCTATGGAGATACTTCTGGCTTCTTGAAGACTCTCAACTGCATAAAAGGTTTTACAGCAGAGTAAATGTCTGTTTGAAAACTTAACTAAGAAGATGACTCTCTAGAGGAATTAGTAACCACACAGGTTATAGATTCTTGGACAATAAGAAAGAGACTTTTCATAATGGTAGTTCCATGTGAGAATTTGTTGAAGAAATCTGAGATGGATTGTTTAAGGTATATATCATAGCTCTTTTCAGTTATTTATAGAATTATATAGAAAAGTGATTAGACTTATTCCTTGTGACCCATGGGATAGAATTGCTGAGTTCAAGTTACAGAGAAACATTCATATACACATAGGAAAAACTTAAGAGTTCCTTGAAAGGGGAGTGGTAATTACTTAAGAATCAATATTGCTTTATCACGAACAGGTCATATTTAACTTTTTCACACAGGTAAATGAGGGAAATTCTATAAATACAATTTATCTAGATTTTTAGCAAACCACTTGAAAAAATGTGAAAATTCTCGTGGAAAAGATGAGAGATATGTAGACTCGATGGCGATGTATTTGGAATAATATGAATCTCTTTTAATGGACAATAGTTATTTGAGATTCAATGTCTGCATAGCAAAAAGTGTCTGTAGGGTGTCTCAGGGATAAAATGATAGTAGAACTAGTGCCAGAAAGGACCTCAGAGCCTGTTTGGTTCCACTCTTTCATTTTCTTTATGAGGACACGGAAAATGGTGAATTGCCAAGACTACACAGAGAAAAATTCCTAACAATACTATCCTTTTCTCTCTTCATCTCATATTTGATCATCTTCCCTTATTATCTCCTCCTTCATCTCTGTTTTATATGAAAAGCTAACTCTTGTCAGAGCAAATCTCTTGATCTCATTCTACTATCCAGTATATTATTTCACCACACTTAGCTCTGATTGTTGGAAGTGCCCATATGACCTTGTTACCTCCAGTGACACCTTGTTATCTTATGGAACAAATACAAAATTATTTAGCTTTTAAAGGTCTTCACCTAGCTCCATCAACTTGCCCTCTTCCTATATTGTCTTCTTTCTCTCTTATGTTTTATAATGCAATATATTGTCGTTCTTGCTTTTCATTATGTGGACTTTACATCTTCTGATTCTTTGCCTTTTTCCTGGCTGGCCCTCATCTTGCCTGGAGTGTTCTCACATCTTTTGCCTCCTGACTTTTCTTAGCTTCATTTAAGATTCAAGTCCCCCCCCAATGCAAGAGGCCTTTAGTGGCTTCTTCCATACTTGTTTTTTTATTCAGCCTAAAACATTCTATCTGAAGTTAATATCTTTTTTTACTCTGTAGAGATCTTATTTCTTGTTCTTTGGTTGTAGGTTGTCTTTTTCACTAAAATAGGATTCTTTCAAGACAGTGCCCATATTTTTACATTTCTTTATATCCTCAGTACTAAACACTAAACTGGTCATATAGTGTGTGTACCATTAAATATAAATGTTAGTTGATTTGCTATCATAAGAATTAAGCATCTGAAAGGGAAGGGAAAATGCCCGAGCATTTTCAAAAACTTTTTTATCAGTGATTTTGTGTGAAAGTATATATTGCATACTCATCAAATTGACAACATACCTAATGTAGGAGGGTTAGTGAAAATTGGATGAAAGCCATGGTGAAGAAAGAACTAGGCAGGTTTGGAGAAAATCTATAATAAGGTGAAATTTAACAAAATTAGTAAAGTCTTAAGACTTGGGTTCAAAAAATCCTTAAATACATGTTGAGAGAAGTTAGCAATTTATTTGCAACACATCTGGACATTTTAGTAGACTATAAGTTTAGTATGAGTCAGTGTGATGGGGCAGTGAAAAATGCTAATATGATCTTATGCTATATTAAAGAAACAAAAATTCCAGAAATAAAGAGGTGTTAATTCTTTATTCTGTCCTAGTCATCACATGAATATTGCATTCAGTTCTGCACAAGTTGAAAAGGATGCTAAAGGAAGACAGTTAAGTATTGGTGAAAGACCTTAAGTCCATGTCATGAGAATTGTTTGAAAAAACTGGATATATTTACCCTGAAAAAAGAAAAGAATTCAATTAAAACTTGTTTTTAAGAAATACTTTTTAACAATTAAATTTATCCTGTAGTGGAATTTATTACCTCAACAGGTGGTTCTCCTTCCTTACTTGAGATTTTGAAGCAGAGACTGACCAAAAATTTTTTTAAATCTGCTATAGTAGGTTTTTCTTTCTTTAAGGTGTAGGATAGAATAAGTGATCATTGACGTCCTTTTGAACTCTCATTCTGTGATTTCCATTGCTAGACATATATTAGAGTAAATCAGTAATTTAAAAGAACGATCATTTAGACACCAAAAATATTTGTGGCAACCTTTTTTATATTAGCAAAGAAATAGAAGGTTGGCGGAAATGGCTTAATTATATTGCATGATTTTAATGGAATTAAAGTTCTGCAAAAACATGATTAAAGCGATGCATGCTAAGACATTTGTGAACTGATAGAGAGTGAAGTGGAACAGAATCAATGTGGAACAATATGATTATGACAATGTGAATGGAAATAAACAAAACCATCACAAGTGAGTACTAGGGTAAATAATGATCAATCTTGACCTCTAAAGAAGAAAGTTAGAAGGTACTTTTTTTTTGCAGAAGTGGGAGACTATGGGATTTGAGTACTGCATATAATTTTTAAATCCACCAATTAATTTTGCTTGACTTTTAAAAAAATTCTTTGCTATCAGGCTTAACTCTTTGGAGTGGAAAGCAGGAAGGAATGGATATCTTAGGAAATGAAGGTGATATAAAATAATATCAAGGAATTATTTCTGAAAAGAACACACATAATTTGCAAAAGCATGCCAATTTTCTCTTGTGTTCATTAAGAATACCCTTAACATATGCATAAGAAATTAATATGGGTCAGTAGTTATGATATTCTCTTGATATGATATTCTCTTGATTGCTTTTTGGGGTTAGTAATAAAGTATGTGATTTCCCCCATGTCTTTAAGGTATCCTCTCAAATCCTTAGCACGTGCTCTCTCTCTTTCTCTCTCCCCCCCTCACCATATATATATCTCAACACAATATACAGAATAGAAAAAAAAATTATAAAACAATTTAGAGGTTTTAATGGTTTTATAAACTTGAAATTTTCAAAATCTTCCTCAATCTGTATTCAGTGTTGTGAGAACTACTTAAGGACACCTCCTATTCAAAAGTGAAAAGTCTTTTTCCATTGTGTTTTTAAGTGCATGTTTTCTAATAGTTTACAGTTTGAGAAATAATTTCTGGAAGCAATTTCAGGATAATCTGATCGAACAAAATGCTCTCTGCTCATTTTTTATAATTATTGTGAAGACCTTGGATAAGTATATGTCTTGATATTAAAATTTTTTGTTGCCATCTTTGATTTTACCTCCCTATATTCGATCCATCATTGAGTTTGTTTCTACCTTCACGGTATCTCATGTAGCCATCCCTTTCTCTCTACTCATAGAATTGTGACCCTAATTCAAGGCCTTGTTATTTCTCTCCTGGACTTTTGAAATAACAATGGTTTATCTCTTTCCTTTCTAATTTTGCTACCATAGTTGCCAAAATGATTCTGTTAAGACACTGATCTGTACAGTGCCACTCTACTGAAAAAGTATTATTGGTTTCCTGGTGACCATTTGATATAATAAAAACTACTAACATTTCAAGTTGTTTGTAGTCTGTCTCTGTCATACTTTTCAGGCTTATTACTTATTATTTGCTGTTTCTTCTATGGGACAGTCTCCCTCCCATCTGCCTTTATATACACAGTGCATTCCCTCTTCACCTATCTGAACTTCTTTTCAAAAGAACTCTAATTAGGAACTACAGAGAACTCTTCCCATATGTAGATTTCCTTTTCTTCTAATCCTTTTCTCCTAATTTTGTCCTCTTATTTCCACAGTTATTTTGCTTATATTTTGTATGTGTTTGTTTCCCTGTGATGTAATGCAAGTTCTTGAAGAAAAGAGACTTTTGTTCTTATTTTTCAAGCACTCAGCATAAGTCCTGGTTTTTACTAAGTGCTTACTTAATGCATGCTTATGGATTGATGAAGCCAACATTCTTCTGATAGCTAATTTATAACTGTAAGTCATGAAAAACTGCTTTTAAAATTAAGGATGACCTTGATGGAAACCCTTCTTGGGCATAATAAACAAGCCTAAGCACATTACTAAAAAGAATTTACACAAGAAAAGTGGCATGAAGTTTGTCTTTAGAGAAATATAGTGAAAAGTGAGCCCTTTCATTCCATTTGTATCACCAGTCACAAGTTTTGAGAGGGAGTATTGCTGGATGGGGACCTCTTGTGGTGGATTTGTATAATAGACATCCACAAGAGTCCCAGGATGGACTGGTATGATTTGAGGTTAGGGTATGCATGGTTGATGAGAATTTCTCCATTGATGAGATCTTAGACCCATTGAAGTTTTATAGTTGTAGTACAAAGCCTAACTTTATAAATGCTGAGACGCTTTAATGTTTAAGTTTTGGTTATGAACTCTGGGATCTGTCGGAATGTTTATATGAATCTTGGATTTTGAAAACTCATTTATTATATAGTTTCTATAATTTAAGTTTTGTAATTGTGTTAGTTGTAATTGAATTTATAAAATTTCTTTTTTGGGGGGATTTTTCTTTTTACTACTAATATATTAATACCCCTCAGTAGTTATTGATAGCATTTTAATACAAAGTACATTTTAGTCCTTATTTACTTTTTTCTCAAATTCAATTCTGAGTTATGTTAATTAACAGTTTCAAACATAGATTTAACAAAATATCCTTATTCTATTTTATTTTAATCACAGAATTAACTTCTGACTAGAGTTAGTTGATTTTATAAAACTGAGGATGATAACCAGTAATATCAAGGGTTGAAGAGTATTTGTAAACTGCTTCATTTTATAATTGATTATCCCTTCATCTTAATACAATACTGTCAGTTTTGAAATGAGAATCCTTTCAAATAAGCATAACTATTATTTCCTACATTAAACTTTTAAAAGAAAGATATATACTTCTAATAATAGATTTTAGAAATGGAACAGACTGCGAAATAATTTGATTCAAACTCTTCATTTTGCAAATGAACAACAAAGATTCAGAAAGTATCATTCCTCTGGTCATAAACTAGTTAGAAGCAAAGTCAGAGTAACAACCAATAACTGAGTATTTTGTGCTATTCATTCTCTTAGTGATTACTTCAAAAGAAATTCAATTATTGTTCACTTAGAGAAGTTCCAAAGGAAAGTCAAGCCTAATTGCTTGAGTATTGTTGGAGACTAATTTATTTTTGTATATTTATTCTGTGGTCTTTTTTGCATTAGCATGTCTATATAAGTATATGCAGATTTCATCTTTTATGAACTCCTACTAAAACTTTACTCTAATGCCTTACTATGGTGTATGAGTGATGCTGGGTTCTTGAAAGCTATGCTCCTGGAGTGTATTCAAAACCTGATAGATGCTACTAAGCAGGAAAGGCTTTGTGGAGAAGCCCAATGAAAATCAGCCTAGGTAAGTATGAAGAGGATCATTACCATGTAGTGAATTTTCTTCAGCCAGAAAACATAGAAAGATTGGAGGGATTACTATCTGCATCAATCAGTGGAAGGAAGGAGAGTGCCTCCACTGACAAAATTGTGGATCCCTGGAATATATTTTTATAAAAATCACTTTAAGAAAATTTTTCAGATTTAAGTCATTGCACAAAAATTTTCTTGTACTATGTTCACTGATATTACTCACTATTAATATCTATTTCTTCCCCAATTCTATATTGATATTATTATGACTTCTGGACTGTTTTGCTAATATTAATGTTTAGGAGCATAGTCGTAAGTGGAATTTTACCCTTTTTCTCTGTGCAAGGAAACATGGAAAAGTAAATTTAATAATTCATTGACAGTAAGCAGTTTGTTAAGTGATGCCATTGCTATTAACAGTATGATTTAAAAGTTAAAACCTATTCCACACATACAGTAACTAATGCCAGACAGTGATGCTCTATATTCTTTTATGCTGATTCTAAGTCACTGTTTGTTCCATAAGGTTTTCATCACTAAAAGAAAACATTTTGGTTAGATTGGATTTACCCATCTTTTAAAAAAAAAATTTCCCAGACCTGATCATGTTTGCTTTAGTAGAGTGGAAACTCCCTTTTTTTGTGATTTACAATCTCAGAGAATTGACTGAGGGAGTGGGAGGTTAAATGACTTGCCAAGAATCATCTGACTAGGATGTGCCATGCAGTACTTGAATCCAAGCCTCTAACTTCAAAACAGGACATTTAGTCATTTTGGCATCAGTATTCCTAAAAAGCTTATTTCTCTCTCTTTCACCTATTATACTTGTTTTGATTAAGCTTAGATTTTCTTTTTAGGTTATATTACAGTCATTAGTCTTAATACAAATTTTCCTTCTTGTAATAGGATATTTAGATAATATTACTTTTTTATCTATACTTAGAGCATTAGTAAAGTGGGATGAGGGGTGAAGGGAGGGATGGTGCCACGGACTGCTTGATTTCTGATGTCTTTCCCAATTCTTTTAGGATTGATCTATAATCCTCATAGTCCTAGTAGTAATAGTTTTAACTACTGGCTTTATCTTTGATAGTGTTTTATGAACTTGAATTTCTCTCCTGTTTTTTTCCCTACACTATGGCTAATTCTGCTTAGTATATAACTTGGTAGATATACATGGGCATTGTTTTTCTTCCATTTTTCTTTTCAGTTATGAGATCTATAAGACTCCAGGTAAAGACATTCTTATTAATCCTTTTTACATCCCTGTCTAGTCGCTGTTAATTTCTGTTTCTTAATCTATAATCTCATGGTCCCATTCTCAAAGACCATCTTCTTAACCAATTTTTCCCTTCCCTTAATAGCATCATGCTATTCTATCATGCTAACTATTCTTTATAACATCTCTAATAATTAATTAACCAACCTGTTCTTAAAGATGTCTGTGTCACAGTGAATAGGGAGCACTGACCTTGGAGTCAGGAGGACAGGAGTTCGAATGCAGCCTCAGACATTTGACTCTTAGTAGCTCTGTGACCTTGGACAAATCATTTAACCCTGATTGCCTTGCAGACTGGATCCAGATTACTCTGGAGAGAGACTAATGACTTAGCACAGTTCCCCCTTACTCAAATCCAGTTCATGTGTTTGTCTTCTTTAAGAACGAAGGGCAAACAATATAGATGGAAAATTTCAGTACTTCCCAAGGTAGCCCATTCACTTTGGAAAACTCTAATTGTTATGAAGTTGTTCCTTAAAACCTAAACCTGTCTTTCCACTCACTACATTCCACTCATTACACTCCTCATTCTTTCTGGACCCCAGCAGAATGCATCAAATCTTTTCTAACCTTCAGGTACTTGAAAACAGCTACAATATCTCCCCATGGGGTTGTCTTTTTCAGACTGAATATCTCTACTTCTTTTGACAGTCCCTAATTTGTATGCTCTCTAGCCAGTCCATTATCTTTGTCAGTCATTCTTGCTATCTTCCCAGTCCATTCTTACTGCTTTAAATGTGGATCTATAGCCTGTAATAGAATTGAGGATTAGATAGTAGATTTAAGCATTAACATGCACAGAAACATAATTGAAGCTGTCAGAGAAGATATGATTGTTAAGTGAGGGGGATGCCCACATTAAATAGGAAAATGATAAGTATGCAAGAAGTAGTAAAGAATAGAAAAATTAGGAGGATACCCTGAAGTCACAGTAATTATTTAGTAGAAAAGTGCCATCATCTATTACAAATTCCAGAGGGATCAAGATTAGGATAAAGCATGTATTGATTCTTATGATTAGGAAGAAGTCATTGATGGCATTTGATAGACCAATTTCAGTAGAGTAGAGGCAAAAGTCAGATATCAAAGTTAGGCAGATGGTGAGTAATGAGGAAGTAGAGGCCAGTGAAAGACAATTTTGTTCCCATATATTTAATACTGAATGTGAGTAGATAAGTGATAGATAAGTAGATGAGATAGGAAATGCTTTTTTTAAAAAAAAACCCATTGAGTAGACCTGAGTATGTAAATAGTAACAAGCCTTTGGTGAAGAAGAGATTAGGATGATTGAAAGTATTGGGGATATTACTTTAACAATGCCTTGGAGGAGTTGTGAGGAAATGTGATCAAGGGTTTAGGTAGAGAGTTTGACCTTAATGAGAAACAGATTGCTTATTTTGTGATTACCTGAAAGGAGAATGGGTAATGTATTGAGAGGCTTGAGGAATAGAGTAGTAAGTTGAGGTAACTCAATTTGTTCTCATTGAATAGAAGACTAGAATATCCAGTTTTTAGGATGAGATTTGCCTGTGTGAAGCAATTACTTAACCTTTCTGAGCTTTAGTTTCCTCATATATAAAATGAAGGGTTTAGACTTGGATGGTCTCTGAGTCCCATGTCTAAATCCATGATCCTGAATATGAGGAGATTTTGGAGTAGTTCCTGTGGGAGAGTTAGGGAATCAAGAATAGGTTTGGATTGTCAAAAAGTAATGGAGTCCATGTTAGACAGTGTAGTAGTTTATTAGTTTGTAAGGAGGGTAGAATGAACTTTAGACAATTTTCTTTTGACTTGGTAGCACTAAAGTAGGAATAGTGAAATTGCATGTAAGAGATTACATAGTGATAATTTGTTAAGCCAAGACCAATGCACGTTAGTGGGTCAAAGGATCCTATAGTGCTAATTAGTAAAATATTTAAGAGAAAAATCAATGAAGGTATAATGGGTTAGATAGATTGGAAGAATAGGCATGGGTTTAGGGACTTGAGGTTATACTAACTATGAAATTATAGATCTAATGTGATTTGAGAGAATTGTGGAGGGGAAACATAGTTGGCTTTGGTTATTGAGTGAAATTTCAAAAGCTTTGGCTAGAGAAATAAGGAGAGGTCTTAAAGTATCTTCTGAAAGAGAACAAGAGTGAAAAGTAGCAAAATAATTAGATTACTAGAAAAATTTTTTTTAATTAATTGGATTTATACCAACTAGCTTTTTTGTATTATAGCTTTCTTGGTAGGTAACTAATTGTTCAGCTAATAAAGGTGACAGACTGAACTTTTTCTAAGGTGGGTGGGAAGTCCAGAAGCAATGCATTATGTCTAATAACTCAGAGTTGTCCTAGGGAATAAATAAATCTCTTCTGCCTGGAATATAGTAGGAATTTTATAAATACTTGTTAATTAATAAGTAGAAGCATTAAGGAATGCTATTAATTAGGAAGAATCCTAAAAGAATCCTAAGACAAGTATGAGAGAGAGGGGGAAAGGAAATTATTTAGTGATATGCAGAAAATACATTATATTTCTGCCCATTATAAAATATAATCAAAGGGCAAATTGATCTTCCACATAAAGGAAGAGGTAAAAAAAATGTTAGAAGAGCACTTAAACATTTAAGAGTTTAGGGAAAATAATGTGCTTTAGAAAGAAATGAGAAAGTTCTGAAAGCTCTTCAGAGTTTTGTGTCTATAGATCAGATGGCAGAAAATGATGGCAAATGAGAAAGAAAGGACCACTACATATTTACAGCTAAGTAATTGATATGAAGTACTTTCCTTAAAGGGGAGAACTGGATCCTCTCAGGAAGAAGCTTCTTTTTATTCAAAGAATGATGATGTGGATCTACAGTTGCCATCTGGAGAGAGATCATATGGCAATTGCCAGCAGAAAAGAGGTGAGTATTGGTTATTATTGACTACTTATTGAGATACTAAGGTGACTATTTGTTGAGATGTCATAAATAAGAGAAAGAGGTATTTTTTTCTTCCAGGGAAGAAACTTTGCCCTTTGAAGAGCCTTCAGAGATTTGTCAGATTGTTGAATTCCATGTAGGTCAATCACTTGGGTTCATTGAAAATTAGAGGCATTAGAATAGAGACAGATTTTTGAAACTGTGTAAGTGGTTAATATAGTATGTAAAGATAGGATTTGGATTTCTGGACTGTAGTTTAAAAATAAATAAGATGGGCTCTTGTTCAGGTTTTTATGATTATCTCTAAAGTTGGAAGGGACTTTTTCTGGACCTTCTCACCTTCCTCCTTGACCCCAGCACACATAATTTTACAGATAAATCTGAGATCCATAAAGGTAAACTGGCTTGCCCAAAGTTGCACATGTATTCATGCCCTCTGACTTTTACATTGCACCATGCTACTGGGATGAAGTATATCTAATAAGTATCGGCAAAAACATATTTCTTGTATTCTTGCAAATCTAAACCAGGTAGTTAAACTGAAAATGGAAGGTAAGAAGGAAAATTATTCTAGATATATATGTGAATCAGATGATAGAGTATTAGATTGAACATGAAAACGAATTATGAGTAGCAATGACCAGTCACCATTCTTACACATCCAAACAAAGAACCAGCAATAAAAGTGGGAAATGTGTGGGTAACTAAGAGGGTCAACCCAACTTCTAAAGGGTAAATCAGTCCAAGAAGTTTGAAGTAAATATTCTGAAGACACAATCATCAATAATTCCTATGAGGAAGAAAAGGAGAGCTATCTAAAGAGATTGCTGTTGAGAGTATGAGGAAATTATTCATCAACACTATTAAAAAAGACATAAGATGTCTTTTTGATATAAGATGGAATGAAAAAGGGATTGCAATTCTGTTAAAATAATGAGAAGTATTCCATATCTCAGTGAGTTAAAGTGGATGTTGAGTGCTAAGGACAAGAAAGATTTGGAGACTTTGGTCTTCTTTCTCACTTATGAAAAGGAGCTTTACTGGTGGACAAGTAGGAATGATATGAATGAGTTAGCCTGGAACATCTGAGAACGTGGTTCCTTTCTGGAAGATTGAATAGGCCAAAGAAAGAATACTGTAAATAGAATTAGATAACTTAGGTATCTGTCCTTGTACTCCGATTTAACTCATATTAGTAGGTAGACCTAGTCCCTTCAATTAAAATTTTTTTTTTAAATTTAAGGCAATGGGGTTAAGTGACTTGCCCAAGGCCACACAGCTAGGTAATTATTAAGTGTCTGAAGTCGAATTTGAATTCAGGTCCTCCTGACTCCAGGCTAGTACTCTATCCACTGTACCACCTAGTTGCCCCCTCAGTCCCTTTAATTTCAGTGAGTGGCAAACCAATTGCAAAGGTTGGAAAGATGACTTCCAAGGTTTTTTTCCAGTTCTGAGCTATGATTCTTTTTTTTTTTTTTAAAGCAGATGTTGGGGATGAAAGAAAAGTCAAAAAAAGGTTGGAACTGGATGGGATAATAATTGATGAAGAGTATGTAGAACTAGCCAACTCATATTTTTCTTCTCTGCCAAGGGGAATGATCTTTGAACAGGGAAGGATAGAATAGATTATTTGATAGGGAACTGAAATCTAAGATAATGAGATTTGGTAAGAGAGCATCCAGATGCCCTCAATGACATCAACTCTAAATCCAGAAAATTATATTAAGGACCCTTGAAGTAGCTGGCATTTGTGACCAGAAAGCAAGAGCAATGTTGTAGAAATGGAGAAATATTTTGCAGTTTTCAAAAAAAAAAGGAAGGAAGTTGACATTACAGACTGAGTGGTGATCTTGAATTCTTGGCAGATTTCTAAAGTATTTTATTAAATGATGGTTTGTGTGTATTAGAAAGGAAGTGGTTTATATGAAAAGCATGCATGATTTCATCAAGGAATAACCATTCCAAACATCCTTTCTATTTGGCCATAGTTAAGAGATAGATCATAGGAATGTTGTAGTATTGAAATATAAATGGATTTTTAGCAAAACATTTATCATTTGCTAAGTCTCTTATTTGATCCTCAAGGAAAATGACTCAGAATATTCTTTAATAGTTTGCTCTAGATTTGGAATGACATCTATAATGAAGTCTCTTAAGGACCCGTTTGGCTTTTGTGCTTTTTAACATGTTTATTGATGATTTTGATAATGGTACAGATGACATGCCAGATATGCCAAAGGTATGAGGCCAGGTGGAATTGCTAACAAATGCAATGACAGTTTTGAATATCTTCATGAACTAGAATGAATATAATACAATGAAACTTAATAGGGCTAGAGGTAAAATTCAACATTGGTTCAAAAAAATCATCTTTTCAAGTATAGGGTGAGGAAATGTTTTAGATAATTTATGTGGAAAAGAGCTGGAACTAGCAAACTGGAATTAGCAAAATGAGATAATAAATGTAACATGAAAACAAAAATAGCTAATTCTGTTCTAAATTGTATTGTGAGACATACTGTCCTATGAGACTGGTGAGTCTTACTGTGCTTTACCTGGTTCAGATTATATCTAGAGTTGTCTGAATGTTGGACATTTTAGGAAGGCTATTGAAAAGCTTGACTGCATATAAAGAGAATATGACCTTGATTATGAAGAGACTGGAGGCTATACTCTTCAAAGACTAATTGAAAGAACTGGGATAGAGAAGACTTAGGATAATTTAACAATTGTTTTGAATAATTAAAGAGCTGCCTTATGGGATATTGATTTATTCTGCTTAGTTTTAGAAGGCCAGAAAATAATAGGTAGAAATTGAAGTCCATAAAATTTAATCCTTATGTAAGGAAAAGCTTCCTAAGTGACACATCCAAAAGTGGAATGGGCTCTTTGGGGGGTGTATTGTTTTTGTGAAGAATTCGTTTTGAAGACTAGATGATTGTTTTTCTAGAAAGTTCTGGAAAAATAGATGTAGGTTAGAGTAGATAACCTCAGAAGTTCTTTAAATGCCTGATTCTTTATGTGTTCTAGTCCAATAGTCAGTGAAATCTAGTTTGTAGCTTTGCCTAGGTATGATTCAGGTGGGGAAGAGAATTTGGTTGTTTAGTTGAGGTTAAAAAATTGAGGTTGGGTTGTTAAATTAATCATTGATATGAATATTGAAATTCCTAAGGATAATAGCAGGGGAATATGGAAGAATGGAAGGCTGGGTGCTAGCGCCTAATTCACTAAGTAATCTGAGAGAGTCACATGGAGCTCAGTAGGCAACTGTAAAAAAAAAAAGAAGTGGTGGTAGAGTGCTGTTGCCTTTTTTTAAAGGATACATTGCTTTGAGTTTCAGTTTTATCATTTATAAAAGGGAAGTCATTCTAGATGATTTCTGAAATCTCTTCTTGTTCTTAGATCTATAATCCTTTATCTGCCAAAGATCCTGTGATATTTATTTTCTTTCAAAATACCAAAATTAATGATAACACCATCTACATTTAAGAAGAATGGGAAGGAGAGAATGTTCTCATGGAAAGAGAGAGGGGTGGAGGAATAGTTAGAGGTAGAACCAGTCTAGTCTAATATTGTGGAAGACAAGAAAGAATCAGTGATTTCAGTGTTGCTAAAGAGTCAGGGAGAATGAAGGGTGAGGATAATCATTAGGTTTGGTAGGTCATTGGTTACCCTTGGGAGAGCAATTAAAATAAAGTCATGGGAGCAGTAACAGAAAGGGCTTGAATAGGAGATGACTGGTAAGGAAGTTGGAGCAGCAAGAACAGATTATTCTATCTGGAAATTTCACAGTAAAAATCAAAGAAGGGATGACCCAGTATCTCTTTGAGTTTTGCTGTTGTTGATTTGGTTTGGTTTGTCCTTTAATTTTGCAAAGACTTGATTCTTGAGTATGTGATAAAATACATGGTATCAGGGATTATTTATTGCCAGTGGTTAGATTGTTTAAAGCTATTAGAGAATGAACAGAGAGGTGAAATGACTTGGTTTTATGAAAATTCAAAACATTTATTTGAATTTCCTAACTATGACTAATTACACTGATAACATTAATATTGAATTACCTTTTTTTCCTTTTTCTTTTTTTTTTTAGGTTTTTTGCAAGGCAATGGGTTTAAGTGGTTTGCCCAAGGCCACACAGCTAGGTAATTATTAAGTGTCTGAGGCCGGATTTGAACTCAGGTACTCCTGACTCCAGGGCCAGTGCTCTATCCACTGTGCCACCTAGCCACCCCCTGAATTACCTTTTTAAAAAAACCTTTAATTGGCACACTAAACTCTTCCTGTGTGTTAAGTTTTGTGTAACATATTTCTTGGTTTGTAGCTTCTGAGAGTTGAGGAAACATTGCTAACAAAAATTTTCATTTTTATTAAAGTCAAAATTAATAAAGCATCATTAAATGCAGTTTTGTCTCTGATTCTAAAATATACTCCATAATGAATTCATCATGCATACTGGAAGATTTTTTGAAGTGTTTTTGTATTGCTGAAAAAGTTCTTGACAATTTATCTGATTTCCTAATTTACCTGAGTGGTAGTAAGTTTCTATTTTGATACACTTAAGCAACATAACTTGTTTTTACTTGCAAATATGTGGCGTGTATTTTAAATTTAAAAAAAAATTAAATTCTTCTTTTGAAAACTAATGTGATAAAATGTATGTGTTCTCAGCAAATTTCATTCTTTATTTAAGGCAATGGGGTTGAGTGACTTGTCCAAGGTTACACAACTAGGCAGTTATTAAAAGTGTTTGAACTCAAATTTGAACTCAGGTCCTCTAGGACTGGTGCTCTATCCTAGCTGCTCCATCAGCAAATTTTATTCTTAACAGATTTTCTCTTGATACAATTAAATTTATCTCATTGATACATGCAAAATAGGTTTGTTTTTTTTTAAATTTATGGCATTTCTTTCAAACTGTAATGTTTCTTTGTCTTTGAACCAGTGTCATTTTAAGTTTTCTTAGAAATTGTCTTTCCTTCTGGTTGTCTACCAAAGTATGTTTTATTGTGGTAAAGTGAAAGAAAATAATCCAACATTTTCTAAATTGCTTTTGTTTGTTTGACACTGGGTTTGACATTGAAGAGAGTTAAAAGTTTAGATAAATAGTTCTTGCATAAATTACACAATCTAAGAGTATAAATTATATGCAAGGACAATAATAATGCAGGGTAAACTTGATAGAGGAGGAGAAAGAATATATTGGATCAGAAGACCCAACTTTGCCACATAGTTAGCTATGTGACTATGTCATATAATCTCTCTGTTGTCCCCCCCCCCATATTTAAAATGGTAGTAATACTTCCAATATCTTTTTCAGGCGATTGTTGTGAAAAAAGTACTCTCTAATACTTTTAGTGCTACAGAAATTGAGTTAATAATTATTTTAAAGAAACATAAAATATAATGATGTGGAATAGAAGGAAAAAACCATTATAAGTTGTGGGATGGTGAAGAGGTTGTTGAAAAGGTAACTATTGGATTAGATTGAAAAGGAATGATAGAATTTCATTAAGCCCTTCCCTTTTAGTTCAGTTTCACTTTTTTTTTTGCTAATTAGATTTTTGCCTAGAGCAGCTGTCTGAAGCTTTTTCTTTAGTCTTGCTATTAAATCTCCTTGCATCTTTTGATATTATCTACTGCCCCTTCTTCCTGGATGCTTTGTCTTCAGTTTCCTCCTCCCTAACTGTTCCTTTCTATTTTCCTATGCTGGATCATTATTTCTGCCTTCTAAATGTGGGAGATATGAATGGGGAGATGGGACTAACCTCTGTCCTGGGGCTTCTTCTCTTGCCATTTTATACTCTTGAATTTTACTGATCAGCCCCATTGGAGTCAGTTATCTGTCTGCAAATGATCCCAAGTTCTATATGGCTGGACCTACTATTTTTTCTGACTAGCATTCCACATTACCAACTGCCTCTGGACATCTCTGAGTGTTCCACCAGCATCTCAAACTAAGCATGTCTAAAATGAAGCTTCTTGTTTATTCTTAGCTAAACCTGACTCTCCTTGAAATTTCCTCTTTCCTATGAAGTCACTGTCTTCCTTATAGTCAGTCACCCAAAACAACTGTGACTTTATTCCTCATTCTCTATGAAAAAAATCAGTTTCTATGTCTTGTTAATTCTATATCTATAACATCTCTCATAATCTTTCTCTTAATCCATGGCTATTATCATCCTAATTCAGATCCTTATTATCTCTTGCCACTGTAATTTTGAACACAAGCAATCACCCATAAAAGGAATACACTTCTTTTTTACTTTATTTAACCTCTTAGAATTTTGACCTTTCTTAAGAGCCCAAATCATGTGATGTTTTCTCCTTCTAGACTCTCTTAATTGCCATTCCCAATAGTTTTTCCCTGTCCCTCACCCCCAAGACTTTATTTTTCTCCATCCATCAGTTGCATTTCACTTTGTTCCTGAATAATACTTTTTTTCTCTGCTTTTTGTGATACTACTGGGTTTTTCTTCTGTCTGTTGGATCACTAATTCTTAATCTGTTTTGCTTGTTCATCTCCTATGTAATGCCCTCTAACTGCAGGTTTTCCTGGGTATTATCTTTTTATACTCTTATTTGATGAGATCCTGGCCTCCCTTAGGCTTAACGATCATCTCTAATTGGAGAATTTCATATATTTTTTCATGCCAAGTCTCTTCTGAGATCCAGTACCACATCAAAATTACCTATTGGCTATATGTCCTATAGATATCTTAAATTTGTATTTTCCTCCAATAGAACTTGTATTTTCCTTCAAATGCAGCCTTTGTTGAACTTCCTTTTGGCAAGAACACTGCCATTTTTCCAGACTTCTAGGTTTGCAATCTTGGCCTACTCTTACCTCCTATTCTTCCTGTCTCTCCTATCCAATCATTTGCCAAATTGTGTCATTCTTTTATGTCCACAGCATATCTTGTATCCATCCCCTTCTCATAATGCCATTAGCTATCACTTAAATTTAGGCTTTCATTACCTCCTACTTTGATTCACTTTATATTACTCTACCTTCCCACACTTTGTAGTTTTAGCCAAAATAGATGAAATAAGAAAATATTGGTGCAAATCATTAGCATTTTATCATAGAACGTTCTTTTCTGATTTTAGTTCTTAGATTTTTTTTTATGTATTGAAAATTATATATAATCTTGGACATAAATACTGATTTACCCTGAATATTATCTTGAATCAGGAAAGGTTTTTTAAAGTACTTGCTGCCATTCTCCCTTTTACATATTGGTTTATATTTTATTTGTACTACTCATTTACAAAATTGTAAAGTCCTGATTTTTTAGGATGTTTGAGAGGAAGTTTTTTTGATTGTTTTTTATAGTAACAAAAGTAGCACATCTTTGATATATTTTGTTGTGACATAGCTAGTGTTATTTTGATCCCATTTAATATTGAAGTTTGAATAATAACATGGGTCCATTAAATTTTTTTTTAAGTTTTTGCAAGGCACTGGGGGTTAAGTGACTTTCCCAGGATTACATAGCTAGGTCATTAAGTTTCTGAGGCTGGATTTGAACACAGGTCCTCCTGAGTCCAGGGCCGATGCTCTATCCACTGTGCCACCTAGCTGCCCCCATTAATTTTTTTTTAATTTAAAAGAATTTTATGTGTTGTATCACATAAGCTCTCAGATACTACAGATAATTTGTGTATATATTATATATATTTATGTATGTTCATGTATTTGTATGCAATTTGTATGTATATAAGAAAGTTTTTGCTTGTGAGTATATAGATACATACAGTGTCTATATATGCAAATATGTACTTAGGTAAATATTTCAACATCTATTATAAATAAAGAACACTGGTTTCCCAGAGGACATCTGAAAATAAACTGCCATTATGAGCAGGTGGTTAAACCTCTCTAGGCAGTTTTCTTATCTGTCAAATGAGTTCTATGTTCATGATTCTTTGAACTATATAGCATTAATATAGTTAATGTGATCCCACTGACATACTATATTTATATATTTCAATCCCTTAGGATTGAAATACTCTTTATCAGTGGGAAAAGCTAAAAGCATGTACAAAGGGGAGAGAAACATGGTAATGCTTTGTGTAGAGCTTTAGGAAGCAATAGACTTGACTATGAGTCCAATCTTTGTAACTATTTAGTTTTGTGTCCTTATGCAGATTGCTTATCTAGCCTGAATTTCTGTAAATTGAGTGATGAAAGGCCTTAAATTATTCCCATAGATGAATTGGTTGAAGGAAATAAGAAAAGGCTTAAGGAAAACATGGTAACTTTCTTCAGTGCAGTCTTCAAATATTTGAGGGATTGTTACATGGAAGAGACTGAAGAGATATGTCCTGCTTGATGCACCTCCTCTCCTCTCACAATTACAGTCTGCTTGTTGATATGCCTGTCACAAGTCTTTCTATTCTTGTCCATCTTCCCACTCAGTCACCAAAGTAATTTTTCTAAAGTGTTGGTCAAAGTTATTCAAATAACACTAGTGACTTCCTATCACTCCCAGGATTAAGTATAATATGTTAGGGATTCCAAGCCCTTCATTATTTGTAACCTTCCATCCCAGTCTTCTACTCCCCCCACCCCCAACCTACTTTCAACTCGTGAATGGGCATTTTTGTTACCTCTCCCCACTCTGCCTCCTGGATTCTGGATCTTCTTTCATGGCCTATCTAAAATTCTACCTGCTCTGGAGTTTTTAGTCTGTCAATTATTTTCCATCTATATTGTGTGTAGCTTTTCTGTACATGTTTGGTTTCACATGGACTTCCCCATTAAATGTTGAGTGAGCTTCTTAAGAGCCAGCCTGTGTATTCTTAGCACTTATCAAAGTGTCTGGCACATAGATTTTTCAATGTTTATTGACTGGTGGGCTTTTGATAAGTACTATACTTTTTTAAACTTTTAAAAGGCAAACAAAGCAGAGGTACTGAAAATTTCAGCTAATGCAGACCAATTATAGAAGAAAGGGGTTTGTTCTCAGTAGCTTCTGACAGGTACATTTTCTGAATCTGACTCCTTTAACAGGAATTTAAAAGTTTTTAGGTAGATAAAATAAACCCTTTTCATGGTGAGAGGGAGCTTTCCCTTTAAACTTAACTCTCAAATTCTCTGAAAACTTCTAAAACCTTTACTTTTTCTTCATATCTGTACAGACAGATTGAAACTTACAGAAAAGGTAATAGTCAATGGCAAGAAGTTGTACTTACCTGGAAAACCCCTACCTCTGGTTTCTATTTAGGAAATGACTTTTAAAAATAACGCAAAAGATTATTTTGCCTTGAGGAATTATTTTGAGCAAGTGATTATTGTTTGATGAATTGAACTTATTGTACTTCTCTCCTAATTGTTTACTACTTTTAAAATTGTCTGATACTGTGACAAGTTTTTAGCTTACTGAAAACAATTTGAAAAATGTATCTATAGATTTAAGTTAAGTGAAGTTTTTTGGAATTATTCTTTAGGTCTTTTTTTGTAAATATTGCTCAAATTAAGAAATATATATAGCATATTTACAGCAACAGTTGTTATAGTATTTACAAATGTAAAGGTAGTTTATTCCATTTCTGGATAGCTCTCTGCTTGTAAGAATGGAGTTATTTTTGTTTTTAAATCAAACTTCTGTATAATTTCAATACTTGACACTAGATATTTGGTAAATATTTTTTCTATCAAGTTGAATTCTAACCAGTACTACTTTCTACTTTCTGGGACCAAACAGAGTAAGTCCTTTTCAATATGGCAGCCATTCGAATACTTTAATACTACTCTCATGGCCCTTTTAAATCATCTACTCCTGGCCTAGCATTTTCTTTTACTTTGATTAGTCTTCATATGACATGGACTTGAATCCTTAAAGCATGTCATTGTTGTCCTTCTCTAGGCTATTTCCAATTCATGATTTTCCTTCATAAAATCTGGTTCCCAGAACTGAACATAGTATTTTTTTCAGGTATTTTTCTAGTTTTTTAAGCAGTATAATGGGACTTTTACCTCCACAATTCTGTATTCCATGTATCTTTTTAGATAGTCAAAAATTAATTTGTTTTCTCAACTGTCATATTATACAATTGAGCTTTAGTGTAGTAACACCCCATGAGATCTTTTTTAGTAGACCTATACTCCTGCTATTCTTCCCATCAACTTGTAAAGTTGATTGTTTCAACTCAATTGTAAGATTTGTTATTAAATTTCATAATATTTAATTTGCATTCTAACTTTTCAAGAAAATTTTTGTTTACTTATGTGTCATCCAGTTTGGTGTCATCCATCAATTTGATAAAGAAAGTAATTTAATTGAAGTAGTTAGCAGTACTGAACTAAATGTAGATTATTGGGATATTCTTCTGATAATCTTCCAAATTGACATTAGATCCTTGATGTCAATTTTTTGGGTCTGATCAACCAATTATAAATTTGATTAATTTTAGTATTGTCTAGACTGCAATGCTCTAGCTTCTTCAAAAAGTACTATAAGAAATGTTGTTAAATATTTTACTAAAAATCATCTTTTTTTAGCATTAATTCACTTCAACAAGCATTTACAAAATGCCTTCTATGTTCAAGGAAATTTGTTATGTATTAGAGGCACACTGTAGACCTCAATCTGCAAATGTATAAACTTTAATGAAAAATGAAATTTGCAGACTTAGATGTCTTTTAAGCCTTACATCGAGTCCACTAAAACTCTTAAGGTCTTTTTTCAAAACTGCTCTAATCATGCCTTACCTTTTGAACCTTTAAGAGGTCATTGACAGTGTCTTAACAAACCTGTCAATGCTTTGTTATGCTGTTCATTTGGACCAGGTTACTTAAACATATCAAGTCACTTAAGCATTTCTCTTTCCAAGAGAAGACCTGGAGGGAAATTGATAAATGTTTTCAAATAACTGTAGAATAGCATAAGGAGATTTAACTTGTACTCTTTACCACATATATAGATATATACATAATATACACACATACATACGTGGATATATGCATATGTTTATTTTATTTTTCTTAATTACACGTAAAACCAATTTTTTTAAGAAAAGATTTTATTTATTTTGAATTTTACAATTTTTCTCCTAATCTTGCTTCCCCCCCTCCCAGAAGGCAGTCTTTACATTGTTTCCATGGTATAAACTGATTTAAGTTGAATGTGATGGGAGAGAAATCATATCCTTAAAGAAGAAAAATAAAGTATAAGTGATAGCAAAATTACATAATAAGATGTTTGTTTTTTTTTTTAAATTAAAGGTAATAGTCTTTGGTCTTTGTTTAAACGCCACAATTCTTTCTCTGAATACAGATGGTATTCTCCATCGCAGATAGCCCAAAATTGTGCCTGATTGTTTCACTGATGGAATGAGCAATTCCATTAAGGTTGATCATCACCCCCATGTAACAGCAGTTATGGTGTACAGTGTTCTTCTGGTTCTGGTCATCTCACTCAGCATTAGTTCATGCAGATCCTTCCAGGCTTCCCTGAATTCCCATCCCTCCTGGTTTCTAATAGAACAATAGTGTTCCGTGACATACATATACCACAGTTTGTTAAACTATTCCCCAATTGAAGGACATTCACTTCATTTCCAGTTCTTTGCCACCTCAAATAGGGCTGCTATGAATATTTTTGTACAAGTGATGTTTTTACCCATTTTTATAACCTCTTCAGAGTATAGACCCAGTAGCAGCATTGCTGGATAAAGGGTATGCATATTTTTGTTGCCCTTTGGGTGTAATTTAAAACCAATTTTTAACATTCATTTCCTATGTATCCTACCCTATCATTCAGTACACAGTCATGTAAAATACTTACATATTCATCTATGGTGGAAAAAAACACACACCAAAAACAAACCAATAAGGAAAAGTTTTAAAAAGTATGCTTCAGTGTGCATTAGACTCCATTAATTCTTTCTCTGGAGGTGGATAGCATTTTTCATCATAAGTCCTTGGGAATCGTCTTGGATCATTGTATTCTTGAGAATAGCTGTCATTTACAATTGGTCATCTTTCAGTATTGCTGTTAGTATCGTTTGTTCTCCTAGCTCTGCTCACTTTACTTTGTGTCAGTTCATGTAAGTCTTTTCAGGTTTTTTTGAGCTCATACTACCTGAAATTTTTTATAACTCAATAGTATACCATCACAATCATATCCACAATTTGTTCAGCCTTTTCCCAATTGATAGGCATCTCCTCCATTCTGTTTGTTAAGTTGTTATTTTCTTGTGAGGTGCTAGGGAGAAAAGTAATTTAGATAAAACCTCATCCCTACCCCTAAAAAAATTGCCTAAGAGTAAATGATATATATGCATACACACACACACACACACACACACACACACACACACACACACACACAATTTAATTATTGGTACCAGTAACTTTTGTGTTTTAGCATATATTACTTTTGTTGTCTTCCACTTCTTAAAATAGCAACTAAGTCAGGCAGCTTGACCTGTTTGTTAGTGTTAGGGTTTGTTAGTGGTGCTGCATATATGAGAGGTCTGGCAAGAAAATCATGTTGATAGTACTTTTTTTAACAAGCCCTGAAATTACCTATTGATTTATTGGCTTACCTATTCATTGGTTATCGGTCTATTTTATTTTATTTATGGGCCTTTAAATCCAACTTAATTTTTAAATGGAAAATTGAAATTGACTTGTTAACTAATTAATTGTAGAAACTTGGACTCCAATTCACATAGCCTGGCTCAGTGCTTGTTCTATGTTGCCTCCTTAAGCAGCATGATTCCTGAAGAGCTAAGAGAATTAATGGATAGAAAATAAAGAGTGAATAGAGAGCATTTGAGTTGGAATCACAAGAAAATAATGGGAGTCAAGGTGTATCTCTAGACTGCAAGGTTGATTCATCAGCTATTAGTTTTGTGTCTTATGCCACAGAAACTTCATTGACTTAGAAACTCAACCCACTCCAGGACTGCTTAGAAGTTCCTTTTACTCTTGAAACCTCCTCTTTGAATTGTTTGATTCTTCCTAGAGCCTCTAATTTAAGGAGGTTGACTTAGGCCAGTCATGTTTTTCTTCTGCAAAGACACTGCTGACTCATCTACTTGGGACTTTCTCATCCCCTCTCCCAGGTGTTTCAACTCCTTTATGTGTGGAATCTCTCCAATTGTAATGTAAACTTTTTGAAGGAAGGGACTGTCTGCCTGAGTTTGTTTTCCTATCACTTAAGTGCCTTGTTCATAAGTATTTATTACATTCTTGCTGACTGATTGATCTGTTGTGCTTAAAGCAGAAGGGAAAAGGACCAAAAAGAGAACTTTGCATGTGAGAAGAACAAAATTCATTAGGAAGATACTGGGTCACTGGAAGAGGTATTAATATTTTCTAGTAAAAGGGATATCTCAGACCCTTGAAAAGGAGGATAGTGAAAATTTAAGGGGAAAAGAATCAAAAAGTTCATTGCATGGTTTGATTCTCTACTTGAAATATGTTGCAGATTTATACTTTGGGGGGAGTAGCTTCAAGTGACAACAGTTATAGCTTTTTTGTATTGACAAAGAATTAGAAATTAAAAGTATAAGACAGCATGTTAGCATAGAATCTATTAAGGCATAGTTGTGTTATTCTGACAGAAATAACTGTTGTCACTTGAAGCTACTCCCCCCTTTTACTGGTGATAGTAGTAGTAGTAGTGTAGTAGTAGTAATTTTGAGTATGCCTCAATTACTTTCTTTAATTGTTATTGTTCCTTTGTTTTGTTTTTAATCTCTGTATTTGTTGTGAGGTATACTGGCACATAGTAGGTACTTAGTTTCCCAGGAGTGTTGTTGGACTCAAGTAAGATGATGAATATAAAGTACATTGTTAACCTTAAAGCACTATGCAAATGTTAGCTATTCTTATTGTTATTATTATTATTATTATTATTTAAAAGCCTGATTGGGGAATATATAGCTACCTTAATCAAGATATAAGAATTGAGTATCCATTATGCACCCAATACTGAGGGACTGTACAAAATAAAAGCAAGTATATATTTATCATTCTGATTGAAAGAATAGTTATGCCATATGTAGTGTTAAATAATGCAAAAGTTAAAAAAAGTCACAGTAGTTATTTAGGATAATAATCTTAGTGCTTAACTAGAAGTGGGTCAGTTAGGTGGTATAGTGGATAGAGTACCTTCTGGAGTCCAGAGAACCTGAGTTCAAGTCTGGCCTCAGACACTTGATAGGTACAAATTGTATGGCCTTGGGCAAGTCACTTAACCCTGATTAGTTCCCACCCAGGGCCATCTCCAGTCCACCTAATTCCTATCTGACTACTGGATCCAGATGACTCCAGAGGAGAAAGTGAGACTGGTGAGACTGGTGACGGAGCATTGCGCCCCCCCCCAAAATTAAATTCCTTTTGAATAGCATCACCTCCCTGATGCCCTGATCTTCTTTGAGAATGAAGGACAATGCCCATCAATTGAGGAATGACTAAACAAGTTACAGTACATGAATGCTATAGAATATTATTGTTCTGTAAATAAGAAACCATAAGTGGTTGGACTCTAGAGATGCATGGAATGACTTACAGGATCTGATGCTAAATGAAGGGAGCAGAACTAAGAGAACAATGCACACATCACCAACATTATGAGATGAACAACCTTGATGGGAGCTAGGACAACCATATTAGGCTGCCTTTGGATAATGTTATCCCCATCCAGAGGAAGAAAAAACAAAAACAAAAAACTAACCCTTCAGAATCTTATGAATATTTTATAAAAATTATCTCTTATGTATCTCTTTCCTTTAATCTTAATTCCTCATACTGAAAATGACTAATCTGTAATCGTGTTAATCAAAAATATGTATGTATAGTGCTAACCTGACTGATCACTGCTAAGGGGATGGGGTGGGAAGAGAGAGTGGAAGGAAATTTTGTAATGTAAATATATACATGTACATTTAGATGAAAAAAAATTTAAAAAATAAAATAAAGAGAATGAAGGCCAAGCATCATCATCAACAGAAATGTTTGATCTATTTTTTAAGATTTAAAATGCATTGTGACTTTTTCTCACTTATATTATAGTTTATTTGGATGTCAGTTCTTTTCCTAAGTAATATTTAAAACACTTTAGATTTGCTGACAGTGCCCTTATTGTTCATGAAGTAAAATATATTAAAATGAAATATTTGAGCAAGTACTCTATAAATAGTATAGAGTAAGAGTCAGTGGTTTAATGAATAGAAGGCTAGTCTCAGAGCCCCAAAGACTGGCCTTTACAGACCAGTAATATACTTTGGATAACTGTAGCCCTTTAGTTCTTTAACCAAGAAAGATGCTGACTTGCATTGGTAGAGAAAAATTTTCTTATCTAGGGAATATACTTCTATGAGTGAAATCAAAGGTATCTAACTTAATGGATTGGTATCTAGTCTGTACTTTACAATCTCCTGAAGGTTAAAAAATAACATTTTTCTTGTATCCCATAATATTAGTCATTATCTTATGTTTCTTAATGTTTAACTTGTATTTTTCTTTTTTCTTCTTTTATGCATAATCTGACCTGTCTTCTAATTATAAGTACTCAGATATATTGCAATCAGTTTGAAAGGATTTTGAAAAATTAAAAGTAATTATTGAGAGAAAATGGAAATCTCTTCCTCTCAAACATTGGTTTCAGATATTATTTTGTTTTTTCATCTGTATTTATATACTTTTGGCAAAAATTGTTCCGTACTGGCTTCCTAGTCTTCCTTCCCCCTCCCAATTCTTGAGTTTTGAATCAGGAATGATCTTGGTTTAATATCTCCAAATTATACTTATTGTGTGACTATGGGCAAGTCACTTTACTATTTTATTTTGTTTTATTTTATTTTAGGTTTTGTTTTTTTTTTTTTTTTTTGCAAGGCTAATGGGGTTAAGTGGCTTGCCCAAGGCCACACAGCTAGGTAATTATTAAGTGTCTGAGACCAGATTTGAACCCAGGTACTCCTGGCTCCAAGGCCGGTGGTTTATCCACTATGCCACCTAGCTGCCCCTCACTTTACTATTTTAACTACTTTGAATTACACTTTGATCCTGCCTCACAGGAGTGTTATGATGCTTAAACATGATGTCTGTGAAACCCCTTGTAAATCCTCAAGTGCAAATCAAATGTTATTTATTGTTAGTAATATTTTTATATTATTCATGGAATTCTACTTGATTTGGAATCAGAGGACCTAAGTTCAGATTTCACAGCTAAAACCCTTAGTTTTTCTAAATGCAAAATGAGAAGATTGGGCTAGAAGATTACTTATTACTCAAAACCTAATTATATTTTGAATTGAAGTGAAAAAACTATCATACTAATACTATATATAATTCATTAACTTTAGCATTATTCTGGCACAAAAATTGAAAGTAAACTCAGGGTTTTGGACCTCTCTCTTTCTCAAACTAGCTCTGCTCTCTGTTCTAAAATTTTTTCCAAGTTTAAAAATTATTTATCTAACCAATTAATCAATGAATTTTGTCTTGTGAAACTGTTTATTAGTTGTTTGTTGAGACCAAACTTTAGGTCTTTGAAAAACTCAACATCATAACATTTACTTTCTGCCACCTTACTAGGATACTAAATTGTATCCTAGATGTTATTGATAAAATGTAGTGGAAATGAACCATAAAAGGAGAGTAATAGAGAAGAATTAACAAAGAGAAGCAAATATGATGGGATTAGTATTTTGGTAACCTAATATTCTTTTTTGTCAAGTATTCTTATGATTTCAACGTATCTAAAAAAACATGACAATGATGTTTAAAATTTATATAACTTTAAGACTTGCAAAGCATTTTACAGTGTTAGTACACTTGATTCTCACAGTAACTAGAGCTTGAAAAGCTCAGTTGTTATTATCTTTAAGTTTGAACGGGAGCAGAATGGTGAAGTAAAAAGATTGCTAGAGATAGATGAATTTGGGAAATCTAGGTTTAAGTCCCAGTTATAATATTTATTAGGTGTGCAACTTTGAACAAAAAGTTTAACCTTTTTAATATTCATTTTCTTCATTTAAAAAATGGAAGTAATATTTTGTTATCTGTTTCACAGGGTTATTGGAGATATAAATTATCCTTAACCTTTAAGGTGATATATAAATGAGTTATTATTGATAGCTTCAAACTTTTTTTCTTTTCAACTAGGAAAATCAGTAGATCCTCAGTCATCTCGTAGTGAATCTGAAATTGTGCCAAAAGTTACCAAAATGACAGTATCTGGAAAGAAGCAGACTATGGGATTTGAAGTTCCTGGGTAAGAGTTTGAACTCCTATGTGTTTTAATCAAAACTTTTTTTTGCTAATTGTTCATTACAATAAATCAAGTTTTTTGCTTTTTAGATGATGTCAGAATTATATTTTATAAAAATGTTGATTTGTCAGATAAGACTACTTGTTACTTTGAAGAGCTCTGGGTCAGCCTTCAGGAATTATGGGCCTTTGTCCCTCACTATTTATCTAGTTGCCCCTTTTCTTAACTTAGCTTTAATCATTTATTGGATGTTGTGTTAGACAAACTGGGACCTAGAATGATCTTAGTTTAAAAATGCCAAGGTCTCTCACTGCATCCAGGGCCATCTCCAGCCACCCAGATTCATATCTGGTTACTGGACCCAGATGACTCTGAAGGAGAAAGTGATACTGGTGACTTAGCATAGTTTCCTTCACTCTAATTCAGTTCACTTGCATGTCATGGCATCACCTCCCTGGTATCATGGTTCTCACTGAGAATGAAGGACAACAATAGGAAGTAGGAGAGCTAGGATTTGAACCTGTGTTCTTGACTCCAACATCAGTGATATTTCTATGTGTCATAGTGTGGTTTATTTGGGGGGGGGGCTGGGGGGAGAAGAGGTTGGGAAATGCACATAAACTTATTACTTAATAGTTCATCTCTTGAATAATGTTATAATGTTAATCTAACTTGTTTGCTTGTTGTTTGTGATTAGACTGTGAATTTTTTGAGGACAGATTCTGTTTTTTGCCTTTTTCTATATTCTCAGCACTTAGTACAGTGCCTGGCAAATAAGAGGCATTTATTAAATTTTTATTGATTGATTGGGTGAGATAAATAAAAAATGGTTTCATGATGCTTGCCAAGTATTACTCAATATCATAAATCAAGTAATATTTATATTGAATAAAGAGAACAATTATTAGTTCTCTTAAGTAATAGTATTACATGCTCCCATAAAAAGTTATATACATACACTTTTATACTTTTCTCTCTATGTCAGTCTCTGCTTCTGTATTGCACCTTTCTCCAGTTCATTTAGTTTGAAAGCTGCTGAGAATTCTGTTAAGAAAAAGTTTAATATGTTTTTTTCAGGAGAGGTATAGTTTCTTTACTTTCTTACTGGCAAAAGCCAAGTACCCACAGCACCATTGAATTTGACCTCAGAAAACTTGAGGTTTGAACCCTGTTTATGACTTGATTGACTATGGGAAAATTACTTTTAAGCTTTATTTTAAATTTTCAGTTCCAAATTCTTTCTCTCCCTCTGCTCTCCCTCCTTGGGATGGTAAACAATCTGATATAGGTAATACATATGAAATCATGTAAAGCATTTTTCTATATTGGTCTTTTTGTGCAATAAAACTTGATCCCCCCCACAAAAAAAATAGAAAACTGGTAATGCTCTCAACTGAATTTAGATGCTATCAGTTTCTTCTTCAAAGGCAAATAGAAATTTTCAACATGAGTCCCTTTTATCCCAACTTTATTATGAGTATATTGAACTTCAAGGTCTCTTCTATTTCTAAATCCCATGTCTTGGTGGCTAGAGAATCTTCAGCAGTTTTATAGGACCATACAGTCCTAATGTGTAGCAATGGTCACTGGAAAATTCAGAAGGAAGTGTTTCTGAGAGTTAATTAGTGTTTGTAATTATTCTAAATATTGCTTCCCATCTGCTATTCATTATTCATTTACTCTAGCCTCTTAGTATTCATGTATGTTGCCCCATCATTTGGAATACATTTCCACCTTTTCTTTGTCAAAATATTTTTTCCTTTCTTGAAAGCACTATTGAAATGCATCTTTTTAAAACCTCCCAGATTAATTTAATTCAAATCTGATCCCTTGACTAAATTCTCGGCATTTATTCTTTTATCTCTTTATAATTAACTATATATTCAAATGTTACTTCTGAATGTTGTTTCTTCATTATATATGAATAGTAACAATTCATTTTATATGATACTTTACAGTTTCTTTAAAACAACTTGAGGTAGGAAGTATAAATACTATTTCTTTTTGAGATGAGGAATATTGAAACTCAAAGAGAATGATTTATCTAGATCACTCAGCTGGTAAAAGTGTCTGTTCTAGGGTACAGTCCATAAGTCCTCTGTTCTTTCTGTTGTATTATGTGGCCTCTACTTATATGATAATGATTATATCATTTTGCATATAATTCTATTGGATGAAAGAATCTAAGATCTAATAAATGGTAAATTCTGAACTAAAACTGAAGCCTTCTCTAACTCTGACTAGTTCTCTTTGCCTTTAAAAAAAGCAACAGTGAGACACAACCTTCTATTTTATTTCATTTCTATGCTTCATTCTCTATATAATCCTTTATGATGAAAAGGAATCTCATATTATATTTCCATAATACTTTTTTGTAAATTGAATTATTTTTCTTTTGGCTTATTTTATCATCTTAATGTTGTATTAAGTAGCATTAATGAATAAAACAAATATTTTTTCTCCTTGTTTAGGAAAATTTTTAGATAAAATTGCTAATAATACTGCTTCATTTTCTCATCAAACAAGAATATTATTATATTTTGCATTTGACCATTATAGAAAAGGTAGGTTGAAGCAACTTGAAGACATGCTAGAAAATGTTTTTCCTTGGGAGTGGGAGAAAGGATGTTAAGGGTGTGTGGTTTGTGTGTGTGTGTGTGTGTGTGTGTGTGTGTGTGTGTGTGTGTGTATACACATGTGAGCTTTTGAGGATGGGATTGGGGTAAGTGATAGTTGTTTAGTTTTCCTGGTAGAACAAGAATATTCTCATCCCCCCAAATTCCCTATAAATATATTGCATTTTTCCTTTGAATTCACTGTCATAGTACCAAGGATTTATAATCAGAAGGCCTGCGTTCATACTTTTGCTGCTGCTTACTATTATTTTTGACCATTGGTCAAAACATTTAATTGCTCCAGAGTTCAATTTTCTTGTCTGTAAGAACAGGCTGTTGAACAAGATGATTGGTGACAAGGAATATGAGGAATATTAAGTGGAATCCATTAAAAACTTCTTGATTTTTTTTTATCTCAGATTAACAAATATTTATTGAATCACCTTTCTGCCCAAAGTTTACAAGGAAAGTTTAAGACAGACTTAAGTGCTGTGTGTGTGTGTGTGTGTGTGTGTGTGTGTGTGTGTGTGTATTCATTGAAACAGGTGTGTCTTGGAGAGCAATCTGGAATTATGTCCAAAGAGTTATTTAACTGCTTATATCCCATGATCCAACAATACTACTACTGGGTCTGTTTCCAAAGATGACAAGGGCTATAATGGAAAAGAACTAGATATTTCAGGGATTCCTGCCAATTGGGGAAGTGATGAACAAGTTGTAGTGTATAATTGTGATGGAATACTACTGTGCTTATAAGAAATGAGTTTGGTTATCTTAGAAAAATAAATGGATAAACTTGGCATGAAATGAGTAGAACCAAGAGAACATTGTGTACAGTAGTAGCAATATTGTTTTAAGAAGAACATTGAGGGGCAGCTAGGTGGCGTAGTGGATAAAGCACCAGCCCTGGAGTCAGGAGTACCTGGGTTCAAATCCGGTCTCCGACACTTAATAATTACCTAGCTGTGTGGCCTTGGGCAAGCCACTTAACCCCGTTTGCCTTGCAAAAACCTAAAACTAAAAAAGAACAACATTGAGTGGCTAGGCCATTTTGACTATAATAAAAATCTAGATTTTTATATAAGAATGATGGTATTTGCATCAAAAAAGAATTGATAAATAGAAGTATGTATAGAATAATTTTATATATGAATATGTGTGCATGTTTATATATGTGTGGATATTTATATATATGTATCTAGAAGATAAGATAACTTATGAATAGTAATAAGCTTATACTTTTGATTGCTGAACAGGTGATCATATTTTGCATTATGGAACAGATGCTTTAATTGAATGCTATATTTCTAACTGGGAATGTGATGTTAGATTAGTCATTGATAGGATTATGAACTTAAATCAAAAAAATTGTTTTATTTATATCAAGTCCTGTTAATTCCTGTAATGTGTACACATTCTACAAGGGGTGGTAGTGCACTTCTAAATTAAAAATACATCTATATTGTATCCTTATGAGGTCATTGTGTTATAATGGATAGAGAGATGGCTTAAAATGACAAAGTCTACCTAGGTTCAAGTTTTGCCTTTCATATATGCTAACTTTGTGAGCCTAGACAAGTTTCTTTTGTTTTGCTTTTTCCATTAGGCCTAAACTGGTTTTTAAACATATTATTTTCTTCAGTATTTTTTTGTATATCTTTCACCAAGCTGTTGATTTGGTTTTCATGATTTTTATGCATCACTCTGATTTCTCCTCCCAATCTTTCCTCCATCTCCCTTAACTGCTTTTCAAAGTCTTTTTTGAGCTCATCCATAGTCTGAGCCCATTTTCTGTTTCTCTTGGAGGTTTTGGATACGGAAGCTTCGATTTTGTTGTCATCTGAGAATGTGTGTTTTTTGCCAGCTCAGTGCTCAACATAGAGGAAATGCTTAAGAAATGCTTATTAACTAGTTATCTAAGCTGTTCTTAATATTTTACTAAGTTTTGCTGCAGTAAACATAGAAGGTTCCTACACTGAGGTCTTGCTTGAATGCTTTGTCTTGACATGAGGTGATAGTCTAGCCATTTCTACCCAGCTGGAGCAGCTCTGTGTATGCTAGGTCTACCAGTTGAATATCATCCAAGCATTAGTTTTGTTAATTTCAGAAAGGTCATTACGAGAAGGATGGCTACTAGGTGATGAATTATTTTGTCCACAACAACCTATTGAAAAAACTTTAAGGAATTTTTTTGTGTTTTGATCTGTATTATTGTAGAAAAGTATTAAACATTTATGTATTTAGATCTTGAAAGTAGAGAAATAAGTAGAAACATTCGGAAACATGTTGTCATTGATTGTAGACCTATACTTTTTAGCAGTGATCTGTAATTTTTTTCTTTTGCCTCTAGATGTCATCCTTTGTGCATTGTTCACTGGTGGATTATAGAATCCTAGTTTTAGAACTGGATGATACCTGTACTTATTAAGAGAAGGAAACAAATCTAGAGAAGTTAAGTCATTTTCCCTAGATCATATGAGGAGTAAATAGTATAGCTATATTCAGGCACTTGGGTCTAAATCCAGTGCTTTTTCCAGTAGAACTCCAGTCTCTCATATTAAATAAATAAATATGGAGAAAATGGAAGTAGAATGAAAGCAGTGAAATAAGTAGAAACAGATAAAAATAATTTGTGAGGGAATTGCTCTATTCTCAGTTCTATTATAAAAGTAACTAGGTGGTTCAGTTCATAGGGCCCTAGCACTGGAATCAGGAAGACCTGAATTGAAATCTGAATTCAGACACTTAACTAGTTGTGTGACCTTAGACAAGTCATTTTAACCTGTGTTTACATTAATCCTTTGAAAAAGTAGTGACAAACTACTCAAAGTATCCTTGCCAAGAAAACGCCATGGACATAGTTTTTCGGGTCTATCTGATCACATCGAGTTGGACATGATTGATTGACTAAACCACATCATCAAGCACAATTGTTTAAGTTCTCCTTCCAGATAGATGTTATATTTTGTGGAACAGATAATTATTGATAGGATAAAAATATTCATTAAATGATGTAAAAATTATTGAAAAGGGAATGACAAAAGTTTTTGATAGACTAAATTAGTCTAGTCTTGTGACACTGCTGTTACTAGTATATCATAAAAGCAGTCAGGACTATCTCTGCAAAATGCCTTGCTGTTTGGTAATTTCTTTATGAATTGTTGATTGAAGAGAGTTAAGCAAAAAAGAAGTCTTTTGTCAGCTTCCTTCATTTTTCCTCTTTTGCTTTACTTTTAACTCCTGCTTAATATATTTTGACTATATGAATACTGGGAAAGATCTATGATTTTATGCTTTTTTAAGTTATAACCCATCTTTGATAGTCATGAAGTCCTAACATGTTTATCTAGGATCACATGGTTAATGAATATCAGAGGATTTGATTTCATGGCTTCCAACTGCAATTCTGACAGTCTCTTCATTATCTACTCTATGTTTTATGAAATGTATGATGGTTTTTCCATTCTGTTTTTTAGACACAAGGCACAAAATAAGTGAAACATACCAACTTATATATTTCAAAACTTAGAAAAATGCAGCAAATCAACAGTTTGAAATGTCATCAAAGCTTGCTGTAAATTTATCTTATAATTTCTGAAAACCTAAGTTCAGTCCATTGAAACATGTTATATCATCATTAGAGTTCCATGGTAAAATAAAATTTAATTGGAAAAAAATCAATTCAAGTATTAAAAGAGAACATTTTTGGGTCAGTATTAAAGCATTGCTACTACAAGTAATATTTTGCAATTAAGTTAGCTCATTAAAATTTTGGAAGGGGTTAAGTTTGATACCTTATGCATGCATCATCCTTACCCTTCCATTGGCTTCTGGCTAAACTTGAAGATTCCCTCTCTGGTCCATTATTGCTATTCTTCCTTATCTTCATCTCAATTTTTACTGTACTCAGCATTGCAGGAAAAATTAAAAAATTGATAGGATTTAAAGATGATAAAGTTAAGTGAGTTTTAAAAGTAAATACTTGGGGGATGTGAATCAAAATAGTGGTATATATATACTTAGCTGAACTCTCCTAAATTCTCCTTCAAACACTTTAAAATTATGTCTCATATCAAATTCTGGAGCTTGTAGAACCAGCAAAAGATTGGGTGAAATATAACCTAAGATAGTTTTGGACATTGGCAGGAAAGTGGTGATCAGATCTTGAGTGAAGCACAACCATGCTGTAGTGCCCACAGTGGTCCTTGGAGAGGGCTACATTGGTGGTGGCAGCAACTTTGGAAACTCTTAACCCATGGATGGTAGGAGGACTTGGACAGTTGATTGGAACAGAATTTACAAGGGATCCTTTGCCAGTTCTGGGTTCAGGGTCCTGTTCTAGGATGCAGTCTTAGAGTTAAGAATAGCACTAACTCACTAGTGATTGTGACTTCCGTGTGCGTCACTCCAGGGCAAAAAAAGTAGTTGTGATCACTCATAGCCTGGACCAGAAAAAAATAAGTGACCATACCTCTGCTTAAATCACACCACCTTGGATGAAGTGAAAGCCTATAAACCCAGAGAACTACCTCTGAAAATAGCAGCAAGAAAGGCAAAGTTTGGATCGTTGTCCCCTCCATCCTGGGAGTAAAGCCCAACTTTAATATAAAATTGATTGGAAAATGAGCAAACAACAAAAAAAAGAACCTGACCATAACAAGTTATTATAGTAACAGGGAAAATAAAGAAAAATGCCAGAAGAAGACAATGATGTCAAAGTAACTACAACCAAAGCATTAAAAAAATGTGAAATGGGCGGGGGATATTGAAGAAAAATTGGGAAAGAAATGAGAATTATGCAAGGAAATTACAAAAAGAGTCAAATAGCTAGGTAAAAGAGGGAGAAAAAATTACTGAAGAGAATTAACATCTTAAAAACCAGAACTCACCAAATGATAAAAGAGGCACAAAAATCTCCTGAGGAGAAGTCATTACAAAGTAGAATTGACCAAAAAGTCATGAAGATATGAAAAATTGCTGAAGAAAGTAATTTCTTGACAAGTAGAATTGGTCAGATGGAAAAAGGTACATAAAGTCAAGGAAGAAAATAATCTTAAAAATTAGAATTGGGCAAATGGAAGCTCCTGACTTCATGAGACACCAAGAAGAAACAGATCCAAAAGAATGAAAGAATAAAAGAAAGTGAGAAATGTTATGTTGGAAAAACAACTGACCTGGAAAATAGATTGAGAAAATTTATTAAAGTACATGATCTAAAGAAGGTTCTGAACATCGTATGTCAAGAAATTATCAAGGCAAACTGCCCTGATAACCTGGAACTAGAAAGTAAAATTGAAACTGAAAGAACCTACTGATCACTTCCAAAAAGAGATCCTAAAATAAAATTTTGCAAGAATATTATAGCCAAATTCCAGAGCTCGTAGTTCAGGGAGAAAATAGTACCAGCAATCAGAAAGAAACTTTTAAACATTGTGGAGTCAGAGTCAAGATAACCCAAGATTTAGCAGCTTGTACATTAAAAAAAATCACAGGGCTTGGGGAAAGATATTCCAAAAGATAAAGATCTAGGATTACCAAAAAAATTACTTGGAAAAATTAAATATAATCCTTTGGTGGGGAAGGAAGGGACATTCAATAAAGTATTCTTAAGCATTCCTGATGAAAGGATCAGAGATGAATAGAACATATGACTTTCAAATATAAGATTTAAGAGAAGCATAAGAAGTTAAAGGAAAGAGAAATCATAAGCAGTTCAGTATGGTTAAAATATTTATATTTCTATATGCAAAGATAATTAGAATTCAATTAGTGTATATATATGACTGCAGTTAGAAAGAATATACATAGATGACAGTTGTGATTTGGCTATGATGGGATGATTTTTGAAAAAAAATGATTTAAGGAGTGAGAATGAGGGATATATTGTGAGTGGGAGAGAAACAAATTTATCTCATAAAAGACTCATTGAAAGGAAGAGTTTTTATAATGGAGGGAAAGATTAAGAGTGAAGGGCAATGCATGAAGCTTATTCTTATCAGAATGACCCTATAGATCCTTAGGAAAATTAAAATACTTCTTTCCTTTCTGGTTAATTAGAACGCTGCTTTAGTTTTAGTATTCATTATGCTTATCACATGCACTTTTTTTTAAAGATAAAAGCATTTTTGGTTTTTGAAATTAAAAGTGGTATTTTCTAGTTGTTAAGGATAAAAAAAGCATTAATTTAGATCATATATCATGCACTTTTGGAAAAGCCTGATATCGTAATTAAAATTTGTTTTTTCATTTTAAGTTGACCAATTAGAATGCCCTCAAGCAAAGAAATTTAATATACTTTTCCCCCCATTTCATTATTTGGGATGAACTTCATATTCAACTATTCATTTCAACATATATTTAATGCTTACTGTTTAAAGCAGTGTAATAGGAGATTCAAAGAAAAATAAATGAAATGCTCTCCTCCTTCAATGAGTCCACATTCCTTAGTCAATTTTCATGATTAATTCCAAAATTTAAATTTTTTTTGGTTATTGGTAGAATTTGGGTACCAAAGCAAACTTTCCAGTCTTTTACTTTTAAGAATGATTATGTCTTTAAAACTTAAATCCTCCTTTTTTCCTTCTTTACTATGCTAATGAATTGTAAGTATGCTTTCAGTTCAATGTGTTTAATATTTTTTCATCATTTTTACTATTCAGGGTACATAGGCAGTATTAGTTCTGTTGAACTTAATTTTTATATGGTACAGATCTCATCCCTTTTATAACTCTACATTCTTTTTTTAGGTTTTTTTTTTGTTGTTGTTGTTTTTTTGCAAGGCAAATGGGGTTAAGTGGCTTGCCCAAGGCCACACAGCTAGGTAATTAGTAAGTGTCTGAGACTGGATTTGAACCCAGGAACTCCTGACTCCAGGGCGGGTGCTTTATCCACTGCGCCACCTAGCCACCCTAGATTCTCTTTTAAGAGTTAAAAAATCCCTTTCATCTGCTTAACCTGGTTATGAGGTTCTCTAAACTTAAGTTTCAAGAGGTTTTCTAGCTTGGGGAGAGGATTTGGTATAAAGAACATTAAAATTTAATGACTTTGCAGTCATCAATGGTTTGCTTCTTTCCCAAAAAGTAGAACAAGGTTAGTCTAGGATGGGGATAGGGGGATGTCTGATCCACTAGCCATTTGGTCTGGTACTGCCACAGTAATCACAGGTGGAACTCATTTGAATGAAAGCCAATAAATCTAGGAACTTTTTACAAGTGAATTATTTAGAGCTGAATTAATTAAATGCTTGATCAAATATAGCAGACAAATGATGTTTATCTCTACCTAATTCAGAGTGGATATAACTGTCCTCTTTCCTAGCCACCTGCATTGGTAAACTGTTAGGTTTATCTTTAACTGGACAAATATAGGTTTTATCATAAAGTGGCTCATAAGTTCTTTATTGAGCTCTCATAAGCTAAGGAGCCCTGTTCTAGGTGCTCTAGAAAGTATACAAAGAGAAACTGAAAAATTAGGATCATTGTTTAATTTAAAATTTTCTATAATGGCATTTCCCTAGTCATCTTATAAGAAGTAAGTTTGGGAAACTTTGAGGCAAAGATAAAATAAATATCAAAAGATTCTATCCTTTCAGTTGAACTTCCTGGGAGACAAGGTTAGATATTGTGTTAATTATCTTAAATGTCATATTTAATACTTATTTTCTCAAAATAACATTTTTTTGCCATCCTTCTTGTGGTAGGATGATACACTCAGTGTGATAGATTTGGATTCTGGATGTCAGTTATTTTAAAGGATATTTTTTCTTTTAGACAAACTTTTTCTTGTGGGGATATTGCATTTTTTATGGTTGAGGCCCTCACTTTTTAATCATGTCTACTTAGACTCTTAGCTACTTATCAGTGATCATTCTTGGTTTGCAGGGCAAAGGAATCAAGAACACTTCTCTGTCTCTTTTTGACATCAAAGTTACTTTCTCAGTTTCCTATAACATTGTTTTACTGTCTGCTTTTCATAGAGTGACTGCTGAAGAAAATGGCGATAATGTCCACACACTTCATAAAGGACCTCCTAGTGAAGATGCCAACATTGCTTCTTCTGGTATTCTTGAGCCAGTTTCTAAATCAGATCTTCCATCCCACACCATTCAGGCATGTGAAGAACAGAGCACAGCACCAACGGCAGGGAAAAAGTCTAACAAGATGAAGCAGCAAATAGATGTGAAGGCCGAACTAGAGAAGAGGCAAGGGGGAAAGCAGCTGCTCAACTTGGTGGTAATTGGTAATGTTCTTTTTCTTCCATCTTCAACTTCCATTTTAGGTTCTGCCTATTGTCAGTTGACAGAGTGGAGGCTTAAATATTTAGATGAATCAAATGTGAAATATGAAATGAAGACATGATTGTGGGTTGCCATTCTGCCATCTTTGAGTGGGAAGTCATAAAATTCCTGCTTAGCTAGGAAATTCATTAGACACCACAACACAAATTTGCTAGCTAAAACATTTTAAAATAAGTACATCTTGTTAGCTTTTATGATTCCAAAACCCCTTGAAGGTTCTTGTCTTTTTGTTTTCTCTGAAAAGATTTGATCTTTTTTCTCCTTATTGACTGTACACACTAGAAGGGACCTTTGATCATCTAGACCAATGGTGTCTAATTCACATAGAAACAGGGACCACTAAACCATACAGAAGGATCCCTTGTGGGCCATATATTGCCTTAGAGAACATCATATATGCCCTATCGTATTTTAATTTCATTATTTGAGGCTGTATTGGGCTGTGTGTTTGACACCTGACTTGGACCAATTTTTTTGATTGTATAGATAAGGAAACTTAAGGACCACAAAAATTTAGTGCTTTTTTTCCTTCATCTAATTAGTAACAGAATTGTGGTTGAAACTCAGGTCTCCTGACTGACAGTCTTATTGTTTTCTTCATTATACCATGCTTCCTCTTAGATGTTTAAATTTCTTAAAAATAATTTATGGTGTTTACTCTTAAAATGCTGTATTTTGAAGATCTCTTTACTGCACTTTTACTACTCTGGTTCAGATTATAACATATCCTTTCTTTTGCATCCTGTATGACTCTTGCCCATGTCTTCATATTAATCCTCCGTGCAGATCTATTTCTACTTGATGCCTTAGAAACCTTTCTCTAAGTCATTTTATATTTCATGTTTACCAGCACAGCATTTGGGCTATCCATCTATTTTCCCTTGCCATCCTTACTCCATAACTGGTCAACTTACTCTTTTTCCATCATATATATTTTTGGTGATGTCCTCCACAAGTCATTGTTGGGATTGCTGTAGTTAGACCAATCTCTGTTGAGTAGCAGCAGTCTTCATTGAGAAGGGCTTGTAGTGTTCCAGGGCTTGATATACTCAATACCTGATCATCTACAAAATGAGCATCTTTAAAACATCAACATCTATAGAGAATTTCTCTTGCTTTTGGATTTTGTGTTCAACATTCTCAATGACTGTTATGAACATTTTTTTGTTAATTACTTGCCTCCCTGTTTTATCCCTCACTTGATGATCAAAGAATTATTGAACAAAATTTTCTCTGCAGTTGGCATCTCTCAAGGAATTTTGAATGATATGAACAAATATATAGGAGACATATTTTAGAGGAGAAACCTGTAAGAATGCCAAATAATTTTTCATAGGAAATGAGCAAATAAAGCAGGATCTCATATTTTCTTATTTCTCTCAATTAATTTTGTCATTGTGAAGATGTCTACTGTACAAAATCATCTGTGAAAATCTATGTGTTTCCTACTTTGATGGTAAAAGGATTCAACATAAACTGTGAAGACATGTATACTATTTGATGTCTTTTTCCTTCCTTCATAACCTTTCCTTCCCATTCTTCTCCACCATCAAAAAAAAAAAAAAAACTCCAAAGAACAAAACACAACAAAAAACAACCCAATCTTTTTCAATAAATGAACTTAGGTAAAATAATTTCCCACATTGGCCATTCGAAAAATGTGTTTTTCATACTTTTAATTAGATGATTTCCTCTTTCAGGAGTTAGATCACATTCTTAGTCATTGACCCTCTGGAATCATGGTTGATCACAATATTGATCATATTTTGTAAGACTTTCCAAATTTTTCATTTTTACAATATTGCTATTATAGTATAAATTGTTCTTCTGGGGCCTTCTGCCAGTCCCAGTGCCATCTTCTACATCCCCTCTGATCCCTTCTTCTCACTTAGAGTGACTGCATCAATATAGCAGCCACCTTCACTTTTGGGATTGGCTTCCAAATCCACTCTCCTGGATTAGAGCCACAGTGCCACTGACTTTTTCTCTATTGAACTTGTCCAAACTCCTGTCTTTCCCCAGGATTCCTTTTGTTCCTGTGCTAGTTACTTGCCCTTGGATAAAATTTGTGACTGTCTGCCTGATCTGAGGCTTGTCTTTATCTTCTTGGAAGAGTTAGCAGGGAAGCTAGGCAGCATTACTTCTTCCTACTCCACTACTTTGACTGATCTTTCTAAAAAGTATTATTTGTAACAGATTGTCTATTTTTTGGCATTATTTTGTCCCGTATTCCATTTTATATCTCTGAGATGGTTACTTTTAATGTTTAGGTTTTAATAGTTAATTTTCCTTTGATCCCAACAGCACCACATCATTTCCTTGTTGGTGAGAGCTTTTCCTCATAGGAATCCTATTATCCAAGAGTGATTTTTTTTTAAACAAAATACCATATATTCCTTTGTGGAACTTTCCTCTCATTTAACAGCTAATTGGATCTAGCAAGTAAATGTCTGTATCTATATGACTGACAAAATTTGATGTAAATTGTGTGAAATTAAATTCAGGAATTCTGTAAGAAGAATATGTTAAAAAGCTTAAGAACAGAATCAAAAGCATGGTGAGAAAAAGGATGTGGCAAATTACAGGCCCTGGTTTCATTTCTGATCCCATGAAATGATAAAGGCTGCTTTATTGATGGGGAAAAATTTAATCAAGCTGCCATTACAGAATAGTTTGAAAGACAAAAAAAAATTAATGAATTGACTCGACTTTCTCAGAATTAGCCTAATTAAGAGAAAACATATCAAATCTAAAAATTTTAGTAAAGGGAAAAAAATTGCTTATATAGTGCTCCATTTTAAAACTTTGATCACATTTGAGGGGAGAAGAGGTCAAGGGACAAAAAAACCAGGTTCAGTAGTTGCTGATCAAAGCAGCACAATTCAATTACCTATTTAATTCAAAGTCCTGCCAAATTTTGAAGTTTAAGATAGTAAAAAAATATTCCTTGTTATGTGGAATATGGATGTTTGAACAGGGGACATGATAAAGGAGTGAATATACTCTATCCTGTTCCACATATTCCTCTTTTCATTGATGGTTCAATGATCTCCTGTTGACCAGAATCAGAGTTATCCTTTTATTAGTTGTAGGATAGTTGTGGCCTCTGAAGGAGATAAAATACAGCCTAAAGATGAGCAGAATTATACTCAAATTAATTATATTTATCTGTTTAAACAATATAAAATGTAACTGCTATAACATTGAGAACTTAAGTCCTTTGGAATATAGTGGATCAGACTGAAGTGATATCATTGGGTGTCCTCAGTCAAGACTCTGACTACTAGCAGAAGTGTTGCTTCTCTCAAACTCAGGAATTGAGTATTGTCTCATCTTTACAAGAGAGGGAGGCCTTTTGGAATAGACATTGGTGCATACCTGGAAAAACTAAGAAATTTGCCAGACTATGATCATTTTGGTAAAGGAGAGTTTTCACTGTTTCAGAAAAAAGGTGAATGATCAATCATACTGGCAATGTTTGGCATCACACACTCAGTCTGGAGAGGTAGAAGCCCTTTGAGGCTTAGTCAGCTGATTTGCTGCTGGTGAGGATGCACGTTGTAAGATGCTCCAGAGTATCTAGCCAGAACCTCCTTATGGGCAAAAGTGCTGATGAAATCAATGCCATTGTTTGTGTATCTCAGAATCTAGAAGTTATCAGATCCAAATATGAGTTACAGAAGTAATATATATATTCCTGCTTGAATTATTTACTCAATTAAAAACACAATTTGATGTGTTAGCAAATGAGTGGTAATGTATTCCTTGGCTAAATTCATATTCCTGAGAGATTATTAGCTTAGTGCCTGAGGATCATAATGCACAATACCTAGAATGTAATAAGCTCTTAATTGATGCTTGACTACTAATATAGCTTATATTTTTATTAATGTATTCTTGATACAGTTGTTAGACAATTCTCATAAAGATTGAATAAATATGAGAAAGGAGTATGAGTCTGTAGTAAGATTAAATGAATATGAGAAAGTAGGTATATGAGTGAGTAGTATTTTCTTTGTCACATTTTGTCAATGATAATTTTTACATCTATATGTAGTTGAATTTAAAAATATTTAATAGATGTTATATATCAAATGTTAATTAGTAAAGTGATTGCTAACTTTAATAAAAATGTTTCTTAATGTGATTATTTATCACTTAATGAAAACTGCAAATAGTAACTCTTGAATAATTTTCCTTTAGGTCATGTGGATGCTGGGAAAAGTACTCTGATGGGTCATCTTCTTTACCTCCTGGGCAATGTAAATAAAAGGACTATGCATAAATACGAACAAGAGTCTAAAAAGGCTGGTAAAGCCTCATTTGCTTATGCTTGGGTCTTGGATGAGACTGGAGAAGAGAGGGAAAGGTAGTCTTTTATGTCAGCTTGTTTTAAATAAGTGATTTGAATTTATATATAATCTTTTTTTTAAAAATTGTGTATAGCTTATTACTTTTTTCATGAAATATGTCATGGAAAAACTTTATTTAGAACATTCTTGGGTGACAGTTTTCAGTATTAGGACATTTTGGAATTCTACATACTTTTTTTTAACTTCAGTATTTAATGTGGGTAGTTTTACAGTAAAATGTAAACAAACAAAAAATAGTTGAATCAAGAGGAGAAATCATTCTCATGCCTTCTCCCATCTCTATACAGACTTTTGCTATGTACTTTGACAAAAAGAAAAGAAATTTTTTTTCATCTTAGGATATAGATTTTTTATTCTCTAATATCTTTCTTAGGCATTCTCATTTGAGACCTGAATATTTCCTGTCTTGTTAGTACATTGTGTATCTTCATTTTATTTTTTCATCTTTATGACTCACGCATAGAAATCAAGACCAGTAACTCAAATCAAAAACAGCTTAAGTATATCTTTTAGTAAGAAAGACTTACTATTTTTTTATCTTATTTTTCTCTTACTATTTTCTCTTAATTATTATCTGGTGATTTTATCACTTTGTCCAAATGAATATATACTATTTTTCCTTAGCTTATATAATTTTCAGTATATTCATTTAATCTTATTTATATCTTTTAGCTCACCACTAAATGACACTCACCCACACTTTAACAATATGATTATTATTCTTGAAAGCAAATACATTTTGACTAAATTTGTGGTTGCCTACTCTACAATTTCAGCCCTACTTCTTTATATCACAAAAATGATCTCCAAAACTTTAAGCTTTCCTTTTTTTTTTTATACAGGGGATTAAAAAGTAGAATCAAATGAGAGGACAAGCAGTTTTTCTTTTGTCCTTACCTTGATTATGAAATCTTATCTTAGTAAAAGATCAGAAGAGTTTATCTTGTCTATCAACTCAGGGGGATCTGGACACAACTTGGTTTATTTCATCATTTGTAATTATCACAAAGAGGTATGTTCCATCTTTTCTTTGGGTCCATTGTACTAGGCCCTTGGACTTACCGAAGGAAAAAGCCATTTTTTTTTCCTTATAGCCTACCTACTCTCTGCAGTTTAAGATTAGGAATGAACCAGGATTTTTCTAGACCTCTGTTGCACTGTACCTTTGGGATAACACTAAATTGTTCTCCAAACATACATGCATGTCATTTTCATTAAGCAGTACAGTGTATAAAGTTTCTTTTAAAAAAACAGATCAACTTCTGGCTTAATGACCAGTTTTCCATGCAGGAGTTTTTCTGATCAAAAGTTGATTGTAGCAAAATAATTCAGACAAACTTTTGGAGCTCACTGTAAAGGATTTTTGAATATTGATTGTCACTTTTATTTTTAAATAGGGCATTATAATATATGAGTTGGGTTTCTTTTTAGGGGAGTTACAATGGATGTAGGTATGACAAAGTTTGAGACCAAGACCAAAGTTATTACATTAATGGATGCTCCAGGCCATAAAGACTTCATTCCAAATATGATTACAGGAGCTGCCCAGGTAACTGAAAAATTTGTTGTTTTTGTTTTGTTGTTGACATACGTAATATTGTGATGATGAGTATAAATTTAAAGGTCATTTAGCTTTAAGATTTATTTAAAGAAGAGATTAGATAATAACCCTTTTCATTAACTTGTTTTATATTTGTTTACTTAGCAAACACTTCTATTTTGTGGTTGTTGTTGTATAGGTAAAAATAATGGAAAAATAACATCATATTTCTCTTTATATTTTGATGGTAGATTTAGGTTTTTGTTTTCAAATTTGCATTATACTTTGCCACTCTGACACCCTCTCCCCATAAAACTTAGCATTTTCAAATAATTTACAGTGTTAAAATAATCTTGCTTAATTTTAAACATTTATAGCATCTCTTGTCATTTTGGCAAAGAATAGAAAATTGAAGGGTTTGCTCATCAGTTAGAGAATGGTTGAACTAATTATGATATATGAAGTTGCTAGAATAGTATTGTTTTGAAGGGGATAGTTTCATATATGGGAAACTATTGCAATGAAATGTGGAGAACCAGGAGAACAATATCTACAATATTGTAAAGACAGCTTTGAAAGACTTAGGAACTCTGATCCACATAATGACCAACTGTAATTCCCAAAGACTCCTGATGAAATATGCTACTCATCTCCAGATAAAGGTGATGAACTCAGATTGCAGACTAAACATATTTTTTTTTTTGGATATGCCTAATGTGGGCTTTTGTTTTGCCTGAATATATGGTTTTGTAATGATTTTGTTTTTCTTGTTTTCTCAAAGGGGCCTTGGGGATGATGAGGGGCGGGGAAGAATTTGGACTTGAAAAAAAATTTAAAAATAAAAATATACTAGAAAAAAGTATTTGGAAAAAATGAAGCAAGAGGCAAGCCATGGAATTTTAAGTGAAGTAAAAACACTGGAGAAAAGATTTGGAAGATTATACAGTTTGGAAGAGAAGATGAAAGACCTTGCTATAGTTATAGAGTCCCTAAAATTAGAATAGACCTAACAGAACTTGATGACTCTATAAAACAACCAAAAATATTTGAATAAAATCAAAAGTTGAAATAATAGAAAAAATAATTCATGGTATCTTTTTTTTTTGCTTTTTGAAAGATTTTATTTAATTTGAATTTTATTAATTTTTCCCCCAGTCTTGCTTCCCTTCCCTCCGCCTCCCCCCACAGAAGGTAGTCTGTTAGTCTTTACATTGTTTCCATGGTATGCATTGATTTAAGTTGAATGTGATAAGGAAGAAACATAAAGTCTGAGATATAGCAGGATTACATAATAAGATAACTTTTTTTTTAAATTAAAGGTAATAGTCTTTCGTCTTTGTTCAGACTCCACAATTCTTTCTCAGGATACAGATGGAATTCTCTGTCGCAGATACCCCCAAAATTGTGCCTGAGTTGCCCTGTTGGTATGAGCAAGTCCATTAAAGTTGATCATCATTCATCATTCTCATATTGCTGTTAGGGTGTACAATGTTCTTCTGGTTCTGCTCATCTTGCTCAGCATCAGCTCATGCAAATCCTTCCAGGCTTCCTGGAATTCCATCCATCCTGGTTTCTAATTGAACAGTAGTGTTCCATCACATACATCATGGTATCTGCTGTTTAAAAAAAATGACCTAGAAATTGGAGCAAAATATATTATACCTCAGCTGAAGTAAAAAAAATCGGGGGTAGCAATCCTGATCTTAAAGTAAAAGCAAAAATTGATCTCTTTAAAGGAGATAAGGAAGGAAACTATCTTAAAAGGCACCATTGGTAATGAAGCTATATCATTACTAAACATATATGTACTTAGTGGTACAGCATCCAAATTCATAGAGGAAAAACTGAGTGAATTACAAGGAGACATAGACAGCAAAACTTTAATAATGGATTCCACCTTTCTGGAGAGCAATATAGAACTATGCCCAAAGAGCAATAAAAGTGTTCATACCCTTTGACCCAACAATTCCAATTCTAGCTCTGTTCCAGAAGAAATTATAAAAAAAAATGGGAAAAGTCCTACATATTCCAAAGTATTCATAGCAGTTCTTTTTTTGTGGTGGCAAAGAATTGGAAATTGAGGGAATGCCTTATTGATTGGAGAATGGCTAAACAAGTACATGAATACTATGGAATAACTATTGTTTCTATAAGAAACCATAAATGGTGGAACTCTTAGAGAAGCATGGAATTAGTTACAGGATCTGATGCTGAGTGAAGGGAGTAGAACCAAGAGAACAATGTACACATCAACAACAACATGAAATGAATGACCTTGATGGAAACAACTCCTCTCATCAGTTCAGAGAGCTAGGACAACTGTCTTAGACTAAGAAACAAAACAAGAAAGCCAACTCTTTAGAATAAATTATCTCTTATGTATCTCTTTCCCTTCATCTTAATTCCTCATATTGAAAATGACTAATCTGTAAATATGTTTATCAAAAATATGTATGTACAATATCAACTTGACTGTTCGCAGCTGAGGGGAGGGTATTGGGAAAGGAGGGCCGAAGGAAATTTTATAACTTAGAAATATACATGTGAATATGGATGTAAAAACATGCACAAATTAAATTTTTTTAAAAAAAATTTGCCTTTATCACTTTGAAAGTTTGGTTCTAACTCCTCTTACTGTCATACTCCCCGATCATCCAGACTTAAAGCATAGGTATTATCCTCCGTTCCTCACTCTTACCCTCTCTTCTTCCCCATAGTTAAGCTTCTCTCATATATAGATTTTTTTCTCCTGAACCTCACCACAGTTTGCAGGATTTTATTTCCTTAGACCTGGACTACTGCAGTAGCCTTATGGCTGGAGTCCATCCTTCAAGTGTCTCCCCACATCAGTTCATCTTCCACTCTGCTGTCAAATTGATTTTCCTAAGGTTTTGGTCTGGCCATGTTCCCTCCCCACACCCCATTCAGTAAATTCCAACAGATTCCTATCTGCCCCAGGAACAAATAAAAAATTCTATCATTCAGAGGTCATCATTGGCTCCCTCCTATCTTTCTGATCTTTTAAAATCATGGTCTTAATGCCTCCCCCAAACACCCACTGTCCCCACTATATTCTGAAATCCAGGAACAATTCTTTTTGTTCCTTTCATAGGACTCTCCATCTCCAGACTACCCCATTTTCATTGGTTGCCTCTTTTTTTCTCTCCTTGCTTCCCTAACTTCATATCCTTTTAAAATTTTATTTTCTCTAAAAAAGCCTTTCCTTATCCTCCCTTAATGCTATTGCCTTCCTCCTGCTAATTATCTCTAGTTTATTTCTTGCATATTTTGTTGGTACATAGTATGTTGCTTTTCTCCCTGATTTGTGTTAATTAATTTTCTTGTTATTTGTTGTCTCTCTCAATTGGAGCTCCTTAAATTCAGGAACTCTTTTTTCATTGTATCCCCCAACTTAGCAGGTGAATGCCTGACAAATCTTATTTCATTCTAATTTTTTTGTAATAGTATCATTTATATTCAGGTTCCATGTCTGTATTTATTATTAGATATGATGTATGATATTTAACTAAAACTAATTTCAGCCAAGCTTCTTTCCTGTTATTCCTACAATTCTTGTCATCATGGAATTCTTTCCTCAAGTAATTTTTTTTTGTTTTTTATTAATGTGGCTTGGAAGAAAATATCTTTCCTTCCTTCTCTTCAGGCTGATGTTGCTGTTTTAGTTGTGGATGCCAGCAGGGGAGAATTTGAAGCTGGGTTTGAGACTGGAGGACAGACACGAGAACATGGACTTTTGGTTCGATCTCTTGGAGTAACGCAGCTAGCAGTTGCAGTTAATAAAATGGATCAGGTAGTCCATAGCTTTTATTCATGCGAGTTCTTTTAATCTTTGCTATTAATTCTAAAAGAAATACCCCCAGAGTTGACTCTTTCTTCTTAATCTGTCATTGCTCAATTAATATATAAAAATGTTACCTAATGTCCAAACTCCTCACTAAATGTCAATAAAACTATCATTTTAACTCAGATTTTTTCACCTCAGCTTGGATTGAGGGCTATTGTTTTTTATATATTTAGGACTTGCTTTTCCCAATTTATTAGTATTTTCTGGTCCGTTATCTTAACCTGCATTTGATATTTTCTCATGAATGCATGGTGATAAAAATTTCCATGAAAATATAGAGAAAATGATTTTTAACTCCTTACTGGAATAAGGTCAGATTTTCTGACCTTAGTTTCTAATATTCCCGATTATAATAGTCTATGACTTATTTAAATGTGAAAGTATTCTTAAAATTTATTTTTTCATGGTATACTACACCAGGTTAATTGGCAACAAGAAAGATTTCAAGAGATTACTGGGAAACTTGGACACTTCCTTAAGCAGGCTGGTTTTAAGGTAAGATATATTTTAAACTTTAGGGGTTATTTTTCTTTATAGCATTGTTAGTTTATATTATAGAAGCACATATATATATATATATATATATATATATATATATATATATATATATATATATATACATAATCATCATTAAACAAGTTGCTAACAAATGCTTATTTATTTATAGAAATTGAGGGGACTTTGTCAATTCAGGTTTAGGCCATTGCCATCTTAAGATCTTTATATTTAGGGTCAATATAGATAATGCAAGGAAAAAAAATATAAATTGTACAGTACATCATTGCAGACTGCAGACATTTATTGATATATATTAAGTGTCTGGACCCAGTAACTAGAATCGTACATCAGAAGCTCTCTGCCTTTCATGAACTAACAAAAACATTCTCATACTAAAAGTACTGATCTCAAAATATCCTTGAGAATCAAACAAATTTAACTTCAATAAATTGGAACTATTATCACAGACAATTGCTGCCCACAGTTGTCCAGACATAACACTTGTCCATAAAAATTTTTAGAATGCTGGTTTTTGTTTTTGTTTTTTTTTGCAAGACAATGGGGTTAAGTGACTTGCTGGAGGCTACACAACCAAGTAAGTATTTTAAGTATCTGAGGCCACATTTGAATGCAGGTCCTCCTGTCTTTAAAGCCAACTGCCCCTAGAACACTGTTGGGGTTTTTTTTTTTGTTTTTGTTTTTTTGTTTTTTTAGTTTTTGCAAGTCAATGGGGTTAAGTGGCTTGTCCATGGCCACACAGCTAGGTCATTATTATGTGTCTGAGGTCAGATTTGAACTCAGGTACTTCTGACTCCAGGGCCAGTGCTCTATCCACTGGGACTCCTAGCAGCCCCAGAGCAATGTTTTTTAAAAAATATTGCCATTCCACAATACTTACCTAGCTGTGTGACCTTGGACAAGTCCCTTAACTCCATTACCTTGCAAAAAACAAAAACAAAAAAATAATATAAGCTAGCAGAAGAAATCACTTCTTCCCATATTTCTCTATATTCCTTATATTCATTTTATACTGCACAAAAATAATTCTATTTATAAACCATAATTTATTCAGTCTTCAACTTATGAGTACTCTCTGTTTCTATTCCTTTGCTATTTCAAACAAAATGTGACTAAACATTTTTATATTTTTCAAACTTCTCTTTATGTCTCTGATCTCCTCAGTTTATATGCCTAATACTGAAATTATTTGAACAAACGTTAGAAATGGTTTAATTACATTTATTGAATAATTTCAAAATGTTTTCCAGAATGGTTGGGCTAATAATTCATAGCAACAACAGTAGCATTTCAGGCTTGCCTTTCTCTACATAGGTTCTCCCATACTGATTATTCGTTCCCCCCCTTTTTTTTCCATCTTGCCTATTTGCTGCTTAGTTATAAGATGAGCTCTCAGAGAGTTCTTGTTTTTTTAATTTGTGATAAAGATTCACCTACTTCTGAAAGTTGTTACTACTTTTATCCTTTCTTGTGTTTTTTGAGGAAAAAAACACTTATAAAAATGATTCTAGGGGCAGCTAGGTGGCACAGTGGATAGCCTACCGGCCCTGGGGTCAGGAGGACCTGAGTTCAAATACAGCCTCAGAAACTTAATAATTACCTAGCTGTGTGACCTTGGGCAAGTCACTTAACCCCATTGCCTTGCAAAAAACCAAAAAGCAAATAAAAATGATTCGACCCATTTAGGTTCTTATTTGTAGATAATTTGGGTAAACTACTCTAAACACTTGTCAAACTGCTTTCCAATTCTCTCCATAGTTCATTAATATGGAATCCTTTTCCCATGATTTCTGTTTTTTAGTTCTTTAGTTTGTCAAAGACTTTAACTACTTTTTTATCTCTTTCACTAATCTACTTTTCTACTTTTTATGTCATAGCAAAGATTAATTTATTTTTATTTTTCTTTCTGGTATGCTATGGTCCTTTCATCTCTTTTTTTCATTGTTTCTCTTGAGATTCTAGACTTTTTGTTATTTCTTAGAGAATTTTGTTTAATTTTTGTCTAATGATATAATAACGATCGTGTGAGCTGATCATCTAGTTTGTCTTTTCCAGGTTTCTTACATTTTATGATCTCAGTTTCATTTAAAATAATTAGTGTGTTAGAATTTACTTTTGGTATTCTTCCTTCCTCCTGGTTTTTTAAGTCTTCCAGACTTTGGTATCCTTAGATTCTCTCTACCCCTAAATAAAATTTTAATCTCTTGGAGGGATCTAATAGAGTTAGACTTTTAAACTATTTATTAAACTATTAAATTGATGAGACTTAAGAATGTTGACTCTTCCAAGCAAATTTACATTTTTATTAAGAAAAAAATCCTGTTCTGAGTAAACCTGAGAAATACAGTTGTAGCTATGGAATTTCAGGTTTCTCTAAGTGGAAGGGAAGGGTTAGCCATAGTTCTCTGGTTCATTTCCCTGCTTTAAATCTGTTCCCTTCACTTTTGTCCATTCTCCACACAGTTTTCATAGCCATCTTTTTTTTTTTTTTTTAAGGTTTTTGCAAGGCAAATGGTGTTAAGTGGCTTTCCCAAGGCCACACAGCTAGGTAATTATTATGTGTCTGAGGCTAGATTTGAACTTGGGTATTACTGACTCCAGGGCCGGTGCTCTATCCACTGTGCCACCTAGCTGCCCCCATAGCCATCTTCTTAAAGCACTGGCTTGAGATGGCAGACCTCCACCCCTTAGTAAACTTCAGGGGCTGTTTTCTTCTCCAGGATCAAATATAAAATCTTGTTTGTCATTCAGAATCTTTCATAACCTGTGTTCTTATACCTTACTCCCTTTTCCTAGTTCTCATTAAGCATCTGCTGTGTGACAGACATGATGCTAAGCACTGGACACACACACACACGCCGCGCGACCTCCCTGCTCTCAAGGAGTCCACTAGGAGAGATAACATGCTAATAGCTATGTATTCAGACTGTGTATCTACATCTGTCTATCTATCTATATAATGACATATATTGGTGATAATCAAAAGAGGGTAGATACTAGTACCAAGGGGAATCAGGAATCACTTTTTTTGCAGAAGGTGAGATTTAATTGAAAATGGAAGGAAGCCAGAAAAAGGAGAGGGAGGAGAGAGAAAGTCAGTGGAAATACCTAGAACTGAGAAATGTAGCATCCCATGTGAGACATAGTAGCAAGGAGGCCAGCCTCACTGATTGAAAAGTATTATCCTGGAAATGATAGAACTATGTTCTTTTTAAAAAAATTGTGCAGCAAATTAAATTACAATCTATTCTTTACTCCCCATCCCCAAGAAAATTTTAAGAAAAGAAAAATTATTTTAGTTTTGTTTCTCCCTTGATAGGCTACCTCTTAATTTGGTTTGGTAATAAGAGCATTTGTACAGGATTCAGAAGAAGTAAAAAGGATGATTAAAGCATGAAAAAAGAATGATTTTTGAGGAGCAGTTAAGTGATTCAATTTATTTACCCTAGATTTGAGGAGTCTGGCATAGAAAATCATTCAAATACATTCATTTGCTTTGTGCAGTTTATACATAGTACATCTTATTTTCTATTTTTGGTTAATATATATTCTACCTATATCCTGATGCCCTCATACCTGTTTATTCTAGCTAAAATATAATAATTCTGTTAATCAGTTATTATTAGCTACCTACTGTATGTATATGAACTTGCAAGGCATCATCAACTCTACATTGACTAATACTTGTACTGGAGGAATTGCAACTTTGGTATGGATTGAAAGTGTGTGTATTTGATCACAGGTGTGATCAAATAGTCAATCCGTAAGCACTGTATTAAGAACCTAGCATAATTCAGCCTCTGGCTTTTTGGTGGGAATACAGTATAAAATAAAGCAGTCCCTGCTGTGAGTTACAAGGTGGCACAATGCATATAGCACCAGGCCTGGAATCAGGAAGATTTGAATTCAAATCTTCCCTCAGACACTTATTAGCTATGTCACCCTGGGCAAATCACTTAACTCTGTTTCTCAGTTCTCAGAAAAATGAGCTGGAGAAGGAAATGGCAAACTATTCTAGTACCTTTGCCAAGGAATTCCCAAATGGATTCATGGGAAGTCAGATGTGACTGAACAACACAGAGTCCCTAGGACTTACTGGGCTTATATTCTATTGGAAGGCACAAGAAACCCCGAAATAAGTAAAGCTAGGAGATAGAAATGGGAAAGTATCTTGAAAAAAGTAGAACTTGAATGAAACCAGTTTGCATCATTATAACAACTTTGTGAAGACATTATTTCATTTTTAAAAAAAACATTCTTATAAATTTCCCAAATAAATGTTCTCATATTTTTAAATGTTTTTAAAAAAATTATTCTTAATTTGGTTTAACAAGCAAAAACATTTCTGCATACAGAATAGAAAAAAGAGAATCAAGAAACTATGAATCTATTACAATACAACTAAGTATGCAATAAGTTCCAGGGCACCTGGGTGGCACAGGAATATCAGATTATCAGGTCTGGAGTCAGGAAGGCTTATCTTTCTGAGCTCAAATCTTACCTCATGACATTTACCAGCTCTGTTACCCATGTCAAGTCACTTATCCCTTTCTTCTACTTTTCTAATCTGTAAAATGAGCAGGTGAAGAAAATGGCAAACTACTCTAGTATCTTTGCCGTCAAATATGACTGAAATGACTTAAAAGTTCAATAGTTCCAAAGCTTTCCAATTTCTGTACCTCCGAAGTTCCTTCTAATTTTGTTATATGTGTATATATATATATATATATATATATATATATATATATACACATATATATGTATATATATATTTATATATGTATAAATATATATATTATATATATTTAAAAATTGCTCATTGATGCTTTTTTCTTCCTTTTTTTCTTCTTACTCTTATTGTTCAGCCCTCTATCCAGTTCACCAAGCTGTTTATAGAATACTAGAATATGTTGCCTATGTTGCCATATAATTAAGAATGATTATTTGAAATAAATTTTGTCAGCAGTCCCTGTCAGTAGTGAGGTAAAACAAATCATTGCTCTCTGATGTCTTGTACTCTTCGACTTTGTGTCAGTTAAATTCTCTTAGGTAATGGAAATACAATGGAGGGAATTTTTCCCCACAACATGAAAAAAGACTCCGGCAGTTTTTCACTGTTTACCAATATTCCACACACTGGGATAATTAAAAAGTCTAACATTCCCATTAATTGTATCCTAGTCATCTCTGCTAACTGCCTTTTGTCAAAAAAAAAAATATTTTATCATAATTTATTTTCTTTGTAAAAGGAAAGTGATGTGGCTTTCATCCCCACAAGTGGTCTTAGTGGAGAAAACTTAATTACAAAATCTCAATCAAGTGAACTAACAAAATGGTATCAAGGACGATGTTTGTTAGAACAAATTGGTAAGTAAAATTGCCTGATGATATTTTCTTTATTGTTAATTGTTCAGAGTTCTATAGTAAAAAGTTATTTTTTATGGAGTAGCATTTTGATGTGATTATTAAGAAAGAAGGAAAAAACATCTTGAAATTAGAACTTTGATATCTTTAAGGTTTTATCTTTTTTCCCTCCCTCAGATTCTTTCAAGCCTCCACAGAGATCTATTGAAAAACCTTTTAGATTATGTGTATCTGATGTTTTTAAAGGTAAGTATATAATATTTTTCAAAGAGTTTGATCATTTTCTCAGAGTATAGGCACATTATTTCCTAAAGTTTGTAATTTTATTAAAATTTTACTATAGAAAATAATAAAATAATGGAAATAAACATGTAATACATTGTCATTAGGGCTATACCTACTAGTAGCTGATACCAAACTGAGAAAGCTTAAACTCTGCTTTTGAATAATTGATTCTTTTCCCCAGAATGTAAGGTAGTCTGATGATGCTCAGGTTTCTTACTTTCCTGAAAGAATAAAATTTTCCAAGATCGTAGTTATGTTTTTTCTTTCCTTGCTATTACATACATTTTATACGTATAATTTATATACTGGACCTAGATTGAATCATAATTTGCATTATTATTGTTATTATTATTTTACTGTTATTGTAGAAATTATGTTTTTGAAAATTTTATTTGGTCATTATATAAATGTTTATTTGAGTGCAGTTTCTCAGTAATAAAAAGGAAGAACCCTATATATGCACACAATTCAGCCCAACTGGCTATGGCATAAATTTAAATACAGACCTTCTGGCTCTCAATCTATTTCTTTAATTATTAGGAAAATACTGTTCTTTTGAATTAAATAATATGCATTGAGTATTTCCTGTACTGAATCTAGTATAGTCTGTAATACTAAGTATATGATACTCTACCAGTCATGAAATTTATGCTTTGATCATATATTCTAATACTTGTTGTCATCTTATCAAAACTTAAAAGCTCAATGTTGATTTCTAACAATATTCTACACCAAAAATTTGAAGGATGGTTTGTAAGTACTTTAAAAGAAGATCAAGAGAACAAGGAGCTAATAGCGTATAAACTAAATAAAAATCATGCTATCCCAAAAGTCATTTCCTTTATTGATTCAAAGTATTATCAACAGATTGCATTGATGAATTGAAGTCAAAAAAGGGGGGGATTTAACAGCAATAAATAGAAAATTTTACATACAATTTGAAAAACTCAGTTTTATGATTATATGATTTAGAGTGTTTGCCTTATTAAAAATTAATGTGATAAAGTGCTGGGAGTTTTGACTGACCACAAACACAGAGTGAAGCAGTCTGCTAAATCTCCTAAAAGAAGATTTATCTAGTCTTACATTCAAAGAAGTATAGTATTTCCATCTTGGGAGTATAGTAGTCTTCATCTGAATTATTATTTTCTTTTCTTAGCATTAAGTTAAATAGTGCAAGAATAAGGGGATTAAATAAGGGGATTAGAAACCATGAATGAAGGAACTTAAAAATGCTTAATTTTGATTCAAAAAGCTAACAAGGGATATGTTCTTTTTTTCAACATTTGAAGGCCTAGTAGGTGAAGAAGGAAACTTGTTTTATGTTTTCATGAAATAGAACCAAAATCAGTGAACCGAAATTAAAGAAGACTTGTGCTCAGTACAAAAATTAATTTAGTAACATGGCCAACAATGGAGTGAACTACCCCGTAAATTAGAGGATTTCCTTTTTTAAAATTATTTTTGATAATAGTATTGAAAAGAGCTAACTTTATAAATATAGAGCTTTAAAATTCGCAGACCATTTGACATATATTTTCTCCTTTGATCTTCACAACAACTCTGTAAGGTAGGTAATAGAGGCACTATTATCCATAGTTTACAGATAACGAAACTGGGGCTAAGAGAGGTTAAGTGACTTAACCAGTGTCCCACAATTAATACCTGAGTAGAATTTGAACTGAGGTCTTTCCTTACTACAGGCACAGCACTCTATACCTTATGATACTACCTTTCTGTTTTTAGAAGAAGACAGTCAGAAACTGAACAGCTATCTGATATTCAAGATCTAAAAAAAGGATTCTTCCTAAGAAAAGAAATTAGACTAAGTGACCTTCATGGTCCCTTCCATGTTTCTGCATCTGCAGATAGAAAATTAGCTTTTGTTCTTTGACTACATGTTTTATTGTCATCCACAGTGAGAACATGATTGTCCTACAGGAATGCTTTTGTGAGAAGCTATCCCACAGTCTCTCTAATTCTGTGTAGACAAATAATTAAAATTAATGTCTCTAAGAGTCTTCATTTGTTATTAGAAGAAATAAACAAGGGAATGATTCCTATTTCAAAGAGCCTGAAAGAATAAATTCACACTTTCATAGTCTAGATATCTTTTGCTTCTGTCTCACAACAAATGTCTTCCACTGGGGCCTGAAATTGACTTTCTGGCACAGCTGTGGTGTCTTCTTCCTGTTCAGGTAACTGTGAGGTTGCACCTGTCATTTTTATAACCACTCTTTGAAACTACATGTAAATGAAAGGTTAACTATATAACTACACAAAATCCTTTGTGAAATAAATGAGATAACAGAAATCTGAAAATGTAATTAAAATTTTTTTAAACAAATATTTGTTATTGTTCACATCATTGCTGAATTTTAAAAATACTAACATTTAAATAGAAAAATTTAATATATCTAATATATTTTCTATGGATTATTTTAAGGAATTATTAAATGACAAAAGTCTGAATAATGGGTACTAGGACCTAGAATTCAGAGCAATTTAAGGGCAAAAGAAATTGTGAATCATCAGTGACAGCACCTAAAACCTATTACCTAGGTCTCCTGTTTACCAATATAATGTTCTATTTGCTATATCAGACTTCCCTAAAGTTCAGTTTATAATAGTTTAAAATGACCTGTCACTTGTTTTGTAATAAATAATTTTACCTAGTAGGAATTAGTCATTAATAGGGATTAAATGATATTTTTAATTAAATGACTTATTTTGAAGAGGGAAATTTGCATATTTTGTGTGTGTGTGTTTTATGCCACACACACATGTAATGCTGTTTAAAGTATTCTAAAGCTGTTCAAAGGAAAGAAGTTTTAAGAAACATGAATTAATTTGAATTACAGGCTTATTGAAACCTTCATAGAGTTATATATTCAGTTCTTATTAAAAACTATTTCAAGAAATTTCTCAGTGAAAACTGCAGAACAAGGAAATTAATCTTATAAAGAAAATTTTAAAATGTTTGTTTTAAAATGTTAAATTAACATCATCATATATCTGACTGTACTTGTTTTAACCATTATTTTGCGACTGTTAAGAAAATCCTAAATAGAATGCATATAACATAGGCAGATGACAAAATTTGAATACTTTAAAAATTATCTTGAAATATGAGTAATTTCTTTTGATCTCCATAAATTCACAGGTAATGAGAATACAAGACAGAAATTTAGAATTATAAAGGAATCTTAGAGATTCTTCTGTCTAGTTCAACTCCATCATCTTATTGATTAGGTAATAAAATATTAGCAATACAATACTATTTTAATATAAATTATTTTAAAGGGTTGATTTCTTTGCAGATCAAGGATCTGGATTTTGTGTGACTGGAAAAATTGAAGCTGGTTATATCCAGACTGGTGACCGACTGCTAGCAATGCCTCCCAATGAAACCTGCACTGCAAAAGGTATGCATCTTTGTGCAGAGCTTTGTGTTGCTAAGTGTTGAAAAGGGAGATTCTGTAGAACAAATTATCGACCAAAGAGTAAACAAGCAGTTACTGAAATCATGACTGTCAAAATGATACTAACTGTTGAAGTTAAATTGAGAAAACATTAAACGAATTTCTTCTGATGTGACTGTATGTGTAAATTGTCTGTGTGACTTTATATTTGTGTCAGGGTTTTCGGTGACAGTGATTTCAACAGCCCTTGTGAGAGATAATTTTCAGGAAGATGAAGTTCTCCAAAGTCATTTTGATAAACTCATTTTGGTAGGATGTCCTGAGATGACAATAGTTGTAGCTGACTTCTGTGACACCTAGTGGCAAGACTGATGATTGCACTTCATTGTTTCAGTTCTTGTCAACAGCTTTGAGAAATGTGCAGCAGAATTTTTAAGAAGGTTGGAATGTTAAGTTATAGAACTTTGTGTTAGATGACAAATACGCTATAAATCTGTATTCTCCCTCTCCTTTAAGGTTAACACGAACTCTAAAAGAGAGTCAATGCATTTGAAATCTATTCTCCAATGCAGAATCCACCTTAGTCCCTTTATTGCTTCTCTGATCATCAATTCACCATTTGATTTTGCATACAATATCTAAATACACACACATATGTATATATTGTATATTCTCTTGGGAACTTTTCAGTCAAAGTAACAATAACAATAATAATGACAGCTAGCATTTATGGACCACATTAAGGTTCAAAAAGTGCTTTTCATTTGGTTACCTTGTTTGATCCTCACAAGAATCCTAGAGTCTTTGACTTTAGTACAGAAGTCAAGTTGTTCCTAATAGCTATTAAGCTGACCATTACACTTGCTGAATTTAAAAGATAGTTTTTTTATCAATATTTTCTTTTTCTTCCTTTTCTTCTTAAGTTATATATTTTGTGTACACAAAACTAGATTTGATTTGATTACAGACTGAGTTAGTCTTGCATTTTGTTAATTCATCCTGTTTAATAATGTATTCCTTGAAGAAAATAACAAAACTCAACCCCAAGAAAGCTCTTAGTTGAAACTGATAAAATAGAAAAGCCAAAACCAAAATTACGGTTTTTTTGCTCCATCCTACTTTTGCTTATGTATTTTGTTATCACTCAGAATATTAAATGCCAAAAGTAGGAACAAAACTGAAATGATTATAACATTTAGAACTATGCTGTAGAATCTTAGAGGACCTTAGAAATATAGTTTTAAATTCTTCCTATTATATAGTGCTCAAATGGTATCATAAGGCAATATAAGAGTTGCCTTGATAGAAATCTGAATTTCCAGAAAAACTGCATATCTGAAACTAAGTCATTTAAAGATCAGTAGATTGATTTGAATATATTCTTACTAATTTTTTTACTTCTTTATGTCTCTTTTTGCATTATGGCACCACCTTTAGGCTGAAGGATTCTTAGGTAAATCTGTTTTTCACATCTGAAGCAGGGATTTGTACAGAATGATGAATCCAAAGCTATGGTCACTATCAATAATTAGCTGACCTTTAGATTGAACTCATTTTTTTAAAGGGTAGACTTTGAATTTAAAATCATTTTTCTCCAAATAGCAGAGTAAACCACAAGAGAAATAATTTGAATTAGAATTTAAGCCTGCTTTCCTGTAACTTTAAAGAGTTTTCAAACCTCAACTGAACTAACATTTCATATTGTTCAACATTAATCATTCTTTAGCTAATACATTAGAAACATTTAATCTATGACTTTTTTAAAATTAATTTTTAAAATTGGAGGTCAGAAAGAGACAGTGTAGTAAAATAGAAGGAGTCCTGGACCTGTAGTTAGAAGACCTTATTATATTACTAAAGTCCTGATTCTATTACTAAATCCCCTGATGTATGTAGTTATTAGTTCTATTTTATGAAGAAATTAAGGCAAATAATGGTTGATTTGATTGATTACATAGCTAGTAAGTGTCTGAGGCAGGATTTAGATGAAAGTTTTTTTGACTCCAAGTCCAGGACGTCCAGGACTCTATTGGTAACCTTCAGGAAAAGGGAATGTCAGAGAGGGAAAGTTCTGGCAGCTACTTGCTGCCCTCTTGTCTGTACCTATTGATTCTGGTTATAGATTGTCTTTTTTTTTTTCAGTTGCCCCTGAGTTAAATATAGTTTTGAAAATAAAATTTTATAGTACATTTTGAAATACACTAAAACTTTATTTACAAATGTAAAAAGCATTGGAGGTAGGGAGGGATGTGGAACAAAATTAGGAGGACATTGGACTGCAGGCCTTTGTTTGCCAGCCTCTAGACTGAGTAAGAAAAACTCAAAGAATGTTGATTTTGATCCCTTACGTTTCCTATCCTCAGTGAACCAGTAACACGTGAATATAGAGTTTCATGAGTAACAGCATGACAAGGTTACAAATGTCAGTACAATAAAGTCATGGTATATATTTCTAGGATTGAGTAAAAGCAGGAGAAGCAAAATGTTGAATGTTTATGAAGAACAATTTGCCACAGAAAGATATATCTTCTTCCAGTCAAGGTGATGGTTAGTATAAGAAATGTAGAAAATGTCATTTATCTTAGGATCTAAAGTTCTTGACAAAATATTTTCTGAAGTCTAATTTGCAAAATTGAACTCAAATTACCTTGAAAATTTATGGGTTCAAAATAAGGAAAGATGATAGACAACATTCTAAGAAAGCACATGATAAATGAGAATGAAATTACTGTAGTCATTAACCTCACTTTTTAATATTTCCAAAAAAAGAAATTATCAGTGTACAGGAAAGAAGAAAGTCAAACTTGAAAAACCAGTACTAGTTGATGTGACCCTAGATGCATCATTCAGCATTTGATCTTCTGATACTTTCTATATCCAAAATCTCATGAATGTTGGCACTATGAACAGTGCAAACCTTAGTCTGGCCACATCTTCTCAATCATTGATTGAATACATATTGATTAAATAGCTTCTTTGTGTATTATACTGTGTTTGTATGTATGGGAGTTGGAAGATGAAGAAGACATGGACATGTTGATAGGCAGTAGAAGTAACCTTTGGGGAGGCAGGTGGATAGGGAGACAGAGAAGTGAGAGATAAGTGGAAAAAGTGAGAATGACAGGGAGAGCCATTGGAGAAGACATGAAAGAATGTGATCAATTGGAGTTTGCCATGGCAAGGAGAAGAGCCATTTTTCTTGTGGAAATAGTATTGAAGGAGATAGTAATACAGAGTGCTAGGCTCTGAATAACTGAGGAAGAGAGGATGAGAGGGAACATAATACAAAAATGACAGAGAATGGCCTTTTTTTTTCATGGAAAAGTGAGGCAAAATTTTCAACTGTGGGGATGGGTAAAGGGAAAGCCATAGGAAGTTTGAGAAGAAATGAAAAGAATTTGAAAGAATTGCTTTGGTGAGTAGGATAATGAATCGACTAGAGAGGTGTAACAGAATTACTTTGCTGCAGTGAAGGTCAGTTGGTGCCATATTACATCAATTTATAATGGATCCAGTGAACATCATTTCATGATTTTTTTTGTACTTTGTTCAAGAATATTTGAATACAAGTGAAGTCAGCAAAATATTTTGAGTAATCTAAGACTGAGGCTTGGTGGGGCACAATCTTTGATAGGATAAAAGAACTAGAGACATGTGAAAAGAAGATTGTAGAGGTGTACAAGATGTATAAGGGAGGTAACATACTTTGGTGAAAAGTGAAAAAATCAGGTCACAGTGAGGGCAATAAAACAGGGTCAGGGGATTCAAGGCAGAGAAAGAAATATCTTTCATCTTGCTTTGAGCAATCACTTTCCTAAAACTTTGCAAAGAAAGAGGTTAAACTAGGTCTCTCTCTGGTCCCTGTTTTCTCTAGAACCTATGTAGTTTTCCAAAATATTATACCTAGTTTTCATTAATTTAACTTGACTTTAAAATTCTACTTGTGAAAGATTTTTGATATTTAAATGATTTCCTTTTGCATAACAGCCAACTGTTAACCTGTGGGCAGTCAGAAAGGCCTGTAATTAAATGATATTGTAATAATCATAGTTGGATAATTATAAGATGTTATTTTTCTCTAAAATTTTTCATATTGTTAATTATACTTTGAAGTGTGTATTCTACAACCAGTCTTGCTGGGCCATTATATTATGCCTGGTTGATGGCCCTTCTATGAGATATAATTTAACTCTCCTACTTCTCATTTCTGAGAGTGCTGCAACAAAGACATAAATATTATTGTTTAGAAATTAAGTTAAGATTTATAATTTGGTGACTTATGAGTGATTAGAAATCATTCCATTGAAAAATATAATGGAAGATCAGTTTCAGTTAGAATGATAACTGCTTTTAGAAAGAGAATGGTATTAAGTTTGACTAAAGTCAAATAAAGAATTGTTAAATTTGTAAAGACTTTTAACAGATTTATGCTTTTTATGACAGATTCAGGTCACCAAAAAAAAAAATTGAAACTAGAATACTAAAAAGGTATATTGTTTTCTGTGTCTTTTCTGGGCAAAAGACTGTTTCCAACCTATGAAATTCCAACTTTAATTTCTTTAGATTATAATATTTGTGGATGTTGTGCTTGTCTTATTGCACCTGGTAGTTCCACCAAGCTTCTGAGTGGTCCTCATAACCACCCTTTCCTTTTCCTTGGCTGGATATACTCTTGCCTCTGCCACGTGCCAAACAGCAGAGGAGTCATTGAGAAGTAAAGGTACAGAAAAAACTTATAGGCAATATTAATCATGAAATTTAATTTAAAAATTCTTCAGGATGTTATTTGTGAATGAATAAGCTTTTAGCACATGCACTTTCCTGATTCTTTTTGTTTGATTCTCTGAATATGGGCCTGAGGGAAAATTTCAAGGCAGGCTACTTCTCTATTCCAGTTTCAGAAACTTCTGAAAAATGGCATGTTTTTTATGACAGACTAAATATAATAATATCTTCTATTGCAATGTAAGTCTCTCTCTTTCTGTCTTCAGAAAAGGTGTTAAAGATCTGTTGACTGTTTCCTAAAAAACCTGAACTTAAACTCTTTATCAAATAAGCAGAAAACAATATTATGGGCAAATAAAAGTTTTCTTATATCTAAGGTGATATCTTAACAAAGTAAAGTCTAGAGGAAGTATTTGACTTATAGTCAAACTTTTTACTATTTAACTATTCATATTGAAAATGATGAGTACTGACTGATGAGGCTTAAACGACTTAAAATCCCTAGGTTGTTTATAACTCAGTATCTAAGTATTTCACTTTATACTTTGGTTCTTACTCATTTCCAGGAATCATGCTTCATGATGAACCCGTTGATTGGGCAGCAGCAGGCGATCATGTTAGTCTAACCTTGGTTGGTATGGATATCATCAAAATTAAGTGAGTGCAAAAATTCGGTTAAGCTGTTTTGAATATGGAGCCTAAAGACCTAGATATACTTTGAAACTCACTGATTCATTTAAAAAAAAAAATAACAGGTTAGGCTGCCTTCATGTTTACTGTGAACTTCAACTTTAGTTCTAGTGGTCTTTTAAGACTAATTAACCAAAACTTGTATAGTTAAAACAGTACTAATGAGTATCAGTGAACATATTTATCACATTCTTTGAATGGGGTTTGCAAGGTAAGAAAATGATTGTAGATTACTGATGTGGAAACCACAATGACCCTAAAGTAGAAGGGTGTATTCACAAAAAGTCCCTAATTAACTGCTGTACCTTTATTTGTAAACCAAACTGAATTGATTGAAAAGTATTTCCACTATATGCAAATATATGTCTTCCATTTTTTTGTAGTGTTGGTTGTATTTTCTGCGGTCCCAAAGAACCTATTAAAGCCTGTACTCGTTTCAGAGCTCGAATCCTCATCTTTAATATTGAAATTCCCATCACTAAAGGATTCCCTGTAAGTTTTTGAATATGCTTATTTTTTAAACTTAACATTTATTTCTTTTAGAAATTTTGTGTTCTAAAGTAACTTTCAGTCAAAATAAAAGTAAAAACCTAAACTACTAAAGAGATAATTGTTTGTATTGATGGTGTATGTGTTGTCAATGTCATGCAGAGTTACTGCAAGGTTGCACCAAATAACCAGCATTACAGGAATTGAGCCTTTTAAAATCACTTCCTTAATGCTTTTCAGTAGGAAATAAAATTTTAAACTGGAGAATAGTAACTTTTTTAAAAAATAAAATGTCATTCAGAAAATATTTTGCAGTAGTTGACACAGACCAATATGCACAGAAAAATTCACAATAGATACCTCTTCCACTTACTAGAAGCCAATCAACTTCTCAGATCAGAGCTGAGGTAGTTCTTGCTGGTTACTTTGTTGTGACAGGATAGTTAATTATGAAGCAAATTCTTTGTGAATTAGAGTGGTTAATCACATAGTGAAGTGAATTAAGGTACTATCTTAAATGCTTAAGCTAATTAACAAGTTTATTTTAGCTAGATCCTTAAGTTTTGCAAAATGGAAAATGTGAAAAGCACTAAACTAAGTAGAGCAGGTAGAAATATCAAAGATAACATATATTGTTTTTTATATGTGTATATATTCATACATATATGAATAGTTTTAACTAACATTTACATAACTTTTAAGATTTGTTCAAAGACCTATATACATATTCTTCTTAAAATGGTATATAGTGGACATTTAATAAATGTTTGTTGACTGATTGACAAACCTTATATAGTAAAGTAAAAGATAATACCTAGAAATATATCCTCAATAAAATTCCCATAAATATGAATTAGATTTTTAAAGTTTTCTTATGACAAAGAAATGATGAATTCTATATAAGCTATTTTGTAGTTATAATATTTCTTTGGAAATTTATAATCTCTCATGGATGACACCAACACTGATAGCATGGAAAATCAAACCATGTATTTTTCTAGAATGTTTCTTCAATTTTCTCTTCTGTAGTGTTATTTTAAGATTTTTTTCTCCCCTAGTCAAAATGTATCTCTCATAAAAAACTATCTTGCAGTGGAATTGAAGTATTTATTATTTAAAAAACAAAAATGACTGTCACCAAGTAATACATGTTTGGAAAAATAAGGTAGCAAGATAGGCAATTTTTTAAGTCTCTAAATTAGTGATTGTAATTTCAGAGTAAAAGAATACAAATTTAAAATATGCATGTGTGCTTATAATATGTACATATATATATCTCTGTATGGATATAGATATAGATCTTTTAGATTAAGAAAAATTTCCTGTTTAGGGCTTTAATGATTTCACACACCATTATGGTAATTAGTGAAAAATTATTTATAAATGTAGAACCTAATTCAGGAATGATACTTTGTAATTCCGTTCAATTCCACTACGAAATTCCCCCAAGAAGATAGGAAGAAAACATAAGTGATATGGGAAATTTCAATAAATTCTGTTTTTATTTTAAGAAACTTAGAAAAATACATCATTGAGAAATTGATGACTGAGCAAGTACAAGTTACTGGTGCTGAACTCATTCTTAGAAAGCGATATATATCCTGCAAGTGAAAAAGGGGGAAGAAATTACTAAATGTTTGTACTCATGCAACTCTGTGGATTGTAATTCACAGTATTATTTGCCAATAAAGGCCATGGAAAGGTCAGTTGTTACTCTAAATAGTAATACTTGCCTTCCTGTCTGCTGTAGATTCTTAATCATGAAACGAATACAACTTAATTAAATTCCACTTTAATAGAGAGTGGTAAGAGCCCTAATTTTGGAATTGTAAGACCCTCTCCCCCTTTTTTCCTCAGGCTAAGTTCTGACATTGCCACTTAACCAGAGGCTTAGTTCTGAGCAAGTCACCTAATATCTGATAGTAGTACTTTGTTCATGGGTTGGTTTTGTGGAAAGTCTTTTTTAAATTTTAAAATGTTGTATAAATATGAGTTCTTAATTCATATACAAGTACCAAGTTTATATCAATGATAAATTCAACAGGCATTTGTTGAATAAAAATTTGGTGTATAGCACTCTTATCTTAGTAACAGGAGATTTACAAAGTATAGCTAAGACTTAATCCCTACTGTTATAGAAATTAGTCTAGTTAGGAAAAATAATAGATACACAAATACCATGATCAAATATGTTCCCAAAAAGATGGGATCTATAATCAAACTAGTTTAGAGTAACAAGGTAGGAGGAATGAAGATATAATTGTCTTTAAGTGTTTGGATTAGATTTTTCTCCAATGGACTACTTAGTTGGTTGTGGATTTCCTGAAGATTTCCTAAGAGACATAATGAGTACTTATTGGGGATGTTGTTAAGATATAAGTAGAACTAGGTAATCTAAGGGATCTGTCATTTGAAGGATTCTGTAATTGGAAAAAGGTGAGTAGAAAAAGATGTATTTCATATTGAGTTCAGATAAAACAATATTTTTATTAAGAAGCAATAGGTTATCTTGTATGTTTTAGTCAATATTATATGCCCATCTATCAACATATAGATTTTCCATAATAGAAACCATCCATTCTGGACTGGAAAATTACTCCTGTTATCCACGTGAATTAGGGCTTGCATTTCTTTTAAGTTGTACAGCTCCTTAAGTGTCATATTCTAAAGTGTTCTATTTCTTTAACTTTTTTAAAATGTATTTTATTTTCCCCAGTTACATGCAAAAGCAATTTTAATATTAGTTTTTAAAACTTTGAGTTCTCTACCTCCCTCTTTGATATAGATTATACATGTGTAGTCATGCAAAACATATTTCCTTATTAGTCATATTGTGAAAAAATATAGAACTCCCCCTCCAAAAAAGAAATTTTAAAAAAGTATGCTTCAATCTGTATTCAGACTCCCATCAGTCCTTTCTCTGAAGATGGATAGCATTTTTCAACATAAGTCCTTCAGAGTTGTCTTGGGTCATTGTATTTCTAAGAATAGTTAAGTCATTCAAACTGATTAACTTACAATATTGCTTTTACATTGTATACAGTACACTTTGTGTCTTCAGCCCATCTAAATCTTTCAAGGTTTTTCTGAGAGCATCCTGCACATTATTTCTCATCATCTTATCCCTTTCTCTTAACCTCTTCTCATGTTTTCCTGTAGGGTAAGATAGATTTCTTTGTTTGTTATTCCCCTTTTAAGCCAATTCCAATGAGAGTTCTCCTCCATGGGAAAAATTTTTTTGCCTCTTTATGTCAGATAATTTGCCCATTTTACCTCTCCCTTTCCCTTTCTCCCAGTGCATTTCTCTCTCACCCCTTTAGGTTTTAGACATCATCTCTTCATGTGCTGTATTCTGTGCGTCTGTGTGTCTGTGTGTATGTGTGTACACACATTCCTAACTGCCCTGATAATAAGAATTCATATGAATTCAAAGTATTATCTTCCCATGTTGGAATGAAAGCAGTTAATAGTCCCTTATGATTTCCTTTTCCTGTTTACCTTTTTATACTTCTCATGAATTTTATATTTGAAAATTAGCTTTTCTATTCAGCTCTGGTCTTTTGATCAAAAAAATGCTTGAAAGTCTTCTATTTCATTGAATATCAATTTTTTCAACTAAAGAATTATACTCAGTTTTGCTGGGAAAGTGATTCTTGATTATAATCCTGGTTTCTTTGTTCTCTGGAATATCATTTTCCAAACCCTCTGATCCTTTAATGTAGAAACTGCTAAATCGTGTTATCCTGGTACTTGAATTGTTCTTTGTGATTCCTTGCAATATTTTATTCTTGAACTTGGGAGTTCTGGAATTTGACTCTAATATTTCTGGGAGTTTTCAATTTGGGGTCTCTTTCAGGAATTGATTGGTAGGTTCTTTCAATTTTTAACTTATCCTCTGATTCTAGAACATTAGGGGAATTTTCCTTGATAATTTCTCAGAAAAGGATACCTATCCTTTTTTGAAATTTGTCCAATAATTTTTATGTGATCTCTCCTGGCTCTATTTTCCAGGTTAGTTTTTTTTTTTTATGACATATTCCATACATCTATTTTTTCATTCTTTTCGGTTTTGGTTCCGATAAAGTCTTTAGTTTCCATTTATTTGATTCTAATTTTTAAGGAATTTTTTTTTCTTCTTTTGGTTCTCCTTTTCCATTTGGCCAGTTTTATTTTTTTTTAAATTTTATTTATTTAAGGCAGTGGGATTAAGTGACTTGCCCGTGGTCACACAGCCAGGCAATTATTAAGTGTCTGAGGCCGAATTTGAATTTAGGTCCTCCTGACTCCAGGGCTGGTGCTCTATCCACTGCACCACCTAGCTGTTCCAGTTTTACTTTTCAGTGAGTTTTTTTATCATTGAATTTTTTTGCCTCTTTTTCCATCTACTCAGCTCTGCTTTTCAAGACATTCTTCTCATTGACTTTTTGTATTTCTTTTACCATTTGGCCTATTCTGTTTTTAAGGTTGTTGTCTTCAGTATTTTTTATTTTTTTCTTTATTAATCTATTGACTCATTTTCCCATGATTTTCTTGCAGGGCTCATTTCTCTTCCCAGTTTTTCCTTTACCTCTCGTTCTTTTGAACTCTTCCATGTTCTGAGACCAATTCATATTTTCTTGGAAATTTCGAATGTAGGAGCTTTGACTTTGATATCTTCTCCCAACTGTGTGTTTTGAGCCTCCTTGTAACCATAGTAACTTTCTGCGTTCAGTATTTTTTTCTATTATTTGCTCATTTTCCCAGTTTATTTCTTAACTTTTAACTCTTTTCTAAAGTGGGACTCTGCTTCCAGGATGGAGCTTCAATGGTTTTTACAGCGATTTTTAGAAGTACTTCTAGTATTCAATTCTTCCAAAGTAGTATGATTGAGGAGAGATGTGTTTGCTGCTCTCCTGGCCTATGTTCTGGTCTGTGAGTGAATACGAGCACACTCTTCTTACCCTGGAACTGAGACAAGGCTCCCCGTACTCCACTGTGACTGCAAGCGGTGTGCTTGGTGCTCCCCTTCTCCCTGGGATTGCCACCCAGGACTGTGACCAGATCTGTGAATGGGCATTCAGTGCCAGAAAGAGATGACCCCCATCATCCTCTTCTGACCAATTGTTCAGTCCCCTTATTTCTATGAAATATTTACTAAATAGCTACTACATGAATGATACAGTGATAGTACTGAGGATATTAAAAATAAACATGAAAGACTCTCCCTTAAGGAACTGATAGTCCACTGGAAAGGATCCCCATACATATATATATATATATATATGTACACACATACAGATAAATAAATGCAAGGTAATTGGAAGGAGAGAATGCTAGCAACTGAGCATAATGTTGGATGAGTGAAGGAAATGCCAGCTAAGCTGTCCCTAAAGAATACCAAGAATACCAAGGATCCTGAGTTGAGAGGGAGCACATCCTGAACATGAGGGATATATCCTGGGTAAAGACAGAGAGAAACAAGAAATGGGATGTCACATTGTGGGGACCTATGTATGGACAAGGTTGTATGAAATGTAGAGTGTGAGGGGTTAGTTTTAAAAAATATTTGGAAAAAAAGATGAAAGCCCAATTGTAATTGGCTTCTAAATGACAAATTGAACAGTTTGTATTTGATCCTAGAGACAAAAATGAAATATTTTGAGCAACAGAGTTACATGGTTAGGGGAGAGAATTGCGTGAAAAAAATTTTACTGAGTTAAAGAATGTAGCTTTGTGTGTCTGTGTAATTTAGTAAACAGCACTGAGGCAAGGATTCCTGGTTAAGAAAAAAAAATGATATTCTGAGAAGTAACAGTGGTCAGAGATAAACAAGTCTAGGTCTACTTAACTTTAGAGCAAATAACCTGTCCAATTCATTGGCTTATGATCTCATTATATAGTGTGTTGCTCCAGCTGGTGTGACCATGTGAGTCTGTGTCATCAAGCAAAACAATACTTTGCCTCTCTAATAAAGATGGGATGATATCTTTGATATATTTTAGAAAGTTGTTTTTTTTAAGGGGGAAATAAATAAGGTTTCCATGTTAAAAGGGAAAACTTTAGTTATCTGGAAATTCACTTATATATAACATTTTACATGACTTTAGTCACTGTTAAGAGAATTAGGGATTTATACCTCTGGGTCTGTGGTCATTTCTCTATATTTCTATGGTATTCCTTCTTACACCCAACCTAGTTTAGAAAAGCACATCATTTAAAAGACACTATTTTGCCATAGGTCAGAAGAATCTTTATGGATTTCATTGCCTTTTTGGGCCCACAATATATCTACAACTCATTTATACTTTTGATTACTTTGGGGAAGATGAATTAGTTAAGGAATGTGATGTTTTGCATGCATTATACAATGCTATCTGTACAGTAGATATTTGTTGAATGAGGAGGAAAAAAAACAAAGCATAATAGAATGGAAAGAACAATGGCTTGGGAATCAGGCCTTCTAAGAACAGTTGTAATTTCTCATCTAATAGAATGAAAGATCTCTTAGATGGTTCTAAATTTCCAAAATTCCACTATTCTATGATTGTCATTTTCCAACAATGCTGGATAAACCATATGTTACTTCAGGCACAGTGAACACAATAGGGGTGTGTGTGTGTGTGTGTGTGTGTGTGTGTGTGTGTTTGTGTATCTGTGTCTGTGTGTTATACAGTCTGACTCTTTCAAGGAGCTTCCAGTCTTTTTAGGCATGTCAAAATTGCTAGACCTCAAATAATTAGAGAACAATATGAAATTGTGCTTATAATTGCTAAATATAAACAAGCACTAAAATATATAGGATGACCTAAAGTAACTGTTATATAGCATATTTTTGATTATTCTTCACTCTATCTTAGGTGCTATTACACTATCAAACTATAAGTGAACCTGCTACCATCAGAAGATTGATTAGCATCCTACACAAAAGCACTGGTGAAGTCACAAAAAAAAAACCCAAGTGAGTGTTTTATAATATAGGAAATTCAGCCAGTAATATAAATAGTACTTTAGGTTTATTTTCTAAAATATCTCTCTTTATATAGTAATATAAATTATTATATAGTAAAAATTACATTTATAGTAGTTCTCATTAATATTCTCATTAATTTTTTTAAAAATGATAGTAAGGTCTTAGTAATTTAAATCACTGGAAATGCTAATAAAATAGATTTCATATTGATTATTTCTGAAAATAAACTGTGGAAGTGTATTGTGTTAGATGGCCTCAGGGTCTATATTAACAATGTTTAAATTATCACAAATTTTTCAGATGAAATTGTATGTTCTTGCCAACAGTTTGTTCTCTCTCTCTCTCTCTCCCCACACACACTTTGGAGAAATTGCAGTTATTTTTAGTAGTAAAACTTGTATTCTAAAGACTTATTGTTCCTGAGAGAAGGTCCAGATTATTTCTCATAATCTCCTTATAATCAAGTCCTAGGTTTGAATTCTCTCTAAAATCCTCGGTTTCTACAGAAGTGTGATCCTTATGTATGATCAGAAACTCAAGTATTTGTTTTCCTGGGATTTGTAATCATTTCACATCATGGGAGCATATCCTTCCATTTTAGATCATATTATATGGAAACCTACTGAACCGAGAACATTTTCTAGAATGATTTGAAACAGATACCTGTTCTTTTTTCTGTTGAGAAAAATATCACTTTAAAGAAGCAAACTTTCCATTAAGTATAGAAATCGACATTTATGGTTGATTTTCCATGATAAGAGTAAGAGTTGAAAAACACTTTACAGGCATTCAACTTTTCCTTGATATATCCAGTGATAAAAAGTTAAATCATTTACTTTGGGGCCAGCTCTGAGTATTAGAAAAATTTTCTTTATCATGAGTAAAAATTTGTTTCCTTAATCATAACCTCTGATTTTGGCTTCTGGAACTATTTTCTTTCACATAACAATAGTGTCTTAAGATCTTAATTTTATAGTCATATAGTCCAACATCTTCATTTTATAATTGAGGATATTGAAATCCAGAGAGCTCCATTTGCCTACAGCCTCATAGAACTGGGATTGAAAACCCACTGATTGTTTTGACTACAGATCTTGTAGACTTTTGCTGCTTCCTGTTCAAATGTCTCTTGAGAACTTTCAGTACATCAGCATCACATAATACCCCAGGTGCTCTCAGATGTATGTTAAGGAGTAGTGGAACTCACTTAAACTGAACAATACTCCTGATGACCTATTATAAGCATTTTTGGTAACCATGTTATGTTATTGGTTCATATTAACCTTGAAATTAACTAAAAAAACTTTTCTTTTTACATATAAGCCACTTTTCAACCAAATCTTCTACTTTTCTCTACTTGTGTAGTTAGCCTTTTGAGCCAAAGCTCAGAAGACATTTATTCCAATTGTAGGAATTGAAATATAATAAAAATAATGTAATTTTGTTAGTTTTAGACTATTCTTAAATTCTGTAGTTATTTTTTAAATTTTTTTTATTTAAGGCAGTTGGATCAAGTGAGTTGCCTAAGGTCACATGGCTAGGTAATTATGAAGTATCTGAGGTCACATTTGAACTCAGGTCCTCCTCACTCCAGGGCTAGTGCTCTATCCACTGAGCCACCTAGCTGCCCCTTGTAGTTATTTTAAAATTTATTTCTGACATAGTATATTAAATGACTTTTCAAGGTTTATATCATCTGAAGATTACCTGGACCTTTATTCAAATTAATGATCATGTTGAATAGAACAAAAAGCAGGGTCCTGTGGAAATGCACTAGATTTACCTCCTGGTTATCATAATTCCATTAATCAGTCATTTTATTGATTGTGAATTCTTCTGTTGTCCTCCAGTTTATCTTTCTTATTATTATTATTCATAATGATATTAAGATAGATTTTTTAGATGCCTAGTTTAAATCAATATATACTTTCTTGAGTATTTTTCCTCATCTACCAGTCCATGAATCCTATTTTTAAATATACTTAAAATAACTCATTTGATATGACTTGTTCTTAGATAGTCCAATATAGTTTGTAACTATCACTTTTTTTCCTAAGTGCTCACAACCCTAATTTAGATAAAAGCATTTTGTAAATGTTAAAGCACTGTAAAATGACAATTATTATTTTTTTAAAAATCTTTTGAGGTTGCTTCAGTTAAACAAACTTTTAGTTTCTCCGTATTCAAAAATCAGTTTAGCATTTTTCTTTCTTCAGCCTTTTGGAACTACTTTTGTGATCCACATTCCTCAAAGATGGATCACATCTCTAAGTAATTTCAGTTTTCTGTGATAAAGTTATCCTTTTAATTTTTTTGGTTTCTTTACTGTTATACAACTTGTAACTGTTTTTAGCCATATTTGAAGATCAATCTACTTACTAAAGAAGATGGCAACAAAGTAAGAACAAAGTAATTCTACTTTCTTTCTGTTGCCTAGTGTCATATAGGTTCCAGATAATGAATATTCTTTCCATTTCTCCAAACTCTGAATGTAATTAAAATTTACCTTTTCTTCAGTTTCAGTTCATTCATACTATTGCCTTCTTGATTATAAAGACTGATCCCATTATTAATTATGAACAGACTTAGTGCATCTTTTTTGGAGGGGAGGATAGAGGGTAACAAGTTTGCATAGTCAAATCAAGTAAATTTTATCATTGACTGCTTTCCAAATGGAAAAACAAACAAACACATGTGTCAAATCTTTTAATCTGTTATTTCTGTAAAGAAATGTGTTCTCCAGATTTGTTAAGTGGTCATTATGTTGATCAGAATTCTTGATTCCTTTAAAATGATCTCTTGTTTACATTATTGTTTTTGTATAGTATTCTGTTTTTCCAAAGTCTGAGGCACATGACTTCTCTTCCATGATACACGCGATCATAAATTGATGGTTACTTTTTTCACAATATGCCAATATTCATGTCCACTTCACCAAGTACCTCTTCCTGACTGGTAATAGTAAGTCCAGAATTACAGTTCTTGTCTCATTCTTTTCTAAAAACTGAAGTAGTCTGCAAAGTGAATTAGGAAATTAAATCAGGTGCTTACTTTTAGCAGACTTAGACTTCTTTGGGGATTCATGTAGTTTTGAATTCATATTTTCTGTATTCATTCAGAATTCATTTATTGTTACAGCAGGCAGTGTTCACCAATCTTCAGTTGTAGCCTGTATTTAACTGTAGTGCTGTAAGGTTTATAAATGAACATTAAAGTTTGTAAATCTTTTTTGCAGTGATGCTAGCTCCCAAGGCTGAATCCTGCTTCTTTAACTTAGCAGACATGTAATCTTGAAATTTAAGTTTCCTCATCTATAAAATGGAAGTATTTGGACAATCTCTTAAGTTCTCCAAATTCTATGACTTCTTATGCTCCTGTGTTTTTCCTCTGAGTATAATTTGGGCATCACAACCACAGGAGGGAATAATAGCATGGAGTAGTCACAGGAAACCTGGGACTTTCTCTGCTCAAACATTCTTACCTATACCACTACACACACACACACACACACACACACACACACACACACACACACACAGACACATCCCTCCTTCACACATTCTTACTTATCAGAGCTTCATCTGATGAAATAAACTTTTTTTTAAGGTTAATACTAAGGAAAATTTAAGCCTAAAAATATTTCACATATTGATAGCAGTTCCATTAAGCTGACTCCCTCCTTGGTATCTATTAAACTGTTTATTAAATGGAAGCTTTGATTTGGGGGAAGGTACTTCTGAGAAGAGTTGAATTTGGATAAGCTGCAGGAGGTCAGGGGGGAGCTTTAGGTACCCAGAGGACAACATTCTAAGAGATATTATAAAAACTGGGGTGATGATACCAATGATAAATTTATTTTAGTTCTTAATTTTGCCCTAATTTTGGATGGAGTGCCTCTTTGCCACTGAACATAATCTTATTAAGTTTGATTTTTTTGGTATACTCAAGGCTGGTCTTACTAATCTTGATGGTAGTAATCCTTGAAGAAAAAATACTGATAGTATTTATATAAATCTTTGGGTAAATATATACAAATTAGTGTTTCTGAGTCGATTAATCTAAAATTACATGTCTGTATATTTGTTTTTTATTTTATTTTGTTTCTGTCATAGTTTATGAAACTGGTTTTACATCACTATTTTTTTAAAACTTCTTTGTTATATTTCTTTACTTGTAACTATACTAAGTGGCAAATGATTGTTTTTTTGGCAGATTGTTGACTAAAGGCCAGAATGCTTTAGTAGAACTACAGACACAAAGACCTGTTGCTCTTGAATTATACAAAGATTTTAAAGAACTGGGGAGATTCATGCTGCGATACAGTGGTTCTACTATAGCTGCAGGTGTTGTTACTGAGGTATGGTAGTATGGTTATGTCACTAATTTCAAAATGTTCATATTGAGGTTGAAAGAAAATGTGGATTATGGCAGTAGTGCAGAATTTCCCAATTCATTTTCCCTCCTTTTTTTAGTGTATTATTGTTAAATAGCATTTTAAAAATCACCTTTCCTTCCTTTTCCCCTCATCCATTGAGCAAATTCAAACATATAACAAATGAATTCAAACAGAAGGGAAAACAAATTTTCAAACTAAATTTGATAAACACAAAATAGCTTTGTCCTTAACTTGTCTATTCAGATTGAGCACATGAAATTATTGTCTCAAGAAGCATTCTATTTTCTTAATATAAGGGAAAAGTTTTGAAAAATAGGATATAGACATGTAAATCTCCTATATTAAGTAGACTTATTTATTTATAGGAGTGATTTTCATTTGGTAAAAGTTTTGTCTTCCCTGGTTTTTGAAATATGATTCTATTTTTTCTTTTTCTTAACAGTTTTTTCTATTTATTGATAGAAATAGAAAAGATATAGTAATAAAAATAAAATGCCTCATGAGATATGATTACATTTTTTTACCAATTTACTTTTGCATGTGCTTCTAGAGGCTATGGTGATATCAGAAAGAATACTGGCCTGTGAATCAGGAGGCCTGACTCTTGTCTCAGGTCTTCTATAAGCTAGCTATTCAATCTTGATCATCATTTCTAGGCTGCACAACTTAGGAAAAATCATATTATGAAAAGTAAGCCTATTATGCTTGAAAAAAAAGCATAGTAAAATACAGAGAAATAAAATTCTCCACATTATAATAACAAATAGGAATTTTAGGAGTAATGTGGCTTTTTAAAAATCATTTAACTTTTTTAAATGGATTTCATGATTTCTGATTTCCATGTAAAATCGACATTTAAACTAATTGTAAGAATTGTAATAGCAAAGTAACTTCAAAGTTAATTCAACATGTTCATAGTCTTTTTCTAAGACTCCAAAGCTTCCATAATTTTTTATATATAATATATATATATATGTTTCAGTATTTCAACGATTGATTATTTTGTTGGTATTTCCTCTACCAATGCTGAGAATCCAGTAGATAGTCTGTAGTCAAAATAATTCCTTATACTGCAGCCAACTTGGTGAGGAGCCACTCTGAATTTAGTGAGGCTAAAATGTCAAAGAGAGGACTGTAATCAGGCCAAACTAAATGACCTTTGAGGTACCTAACAGCTCTAAAACTGTGATCCCATTTTCTTTTCTTTCTTCATGTTGTACTTGGCCAAGGCTATACCTTTGAGAATCCAGAAACTTAGTTATTAAAATAATACAATATCTGGATAGGACTTCAATAGCTAAAGCTCAGAGGGATTCTAGAAATTACCAGGACCAAACCTCTCATTTTCCAAATGTAGAAAGAAACAGAATTCCAGAAAATGGGAGTGCCTCTACCCAGGGGTCAACCAGCTGTGGGATTGAGCTGAATCTTAGCACCCAGGTCTTTTGATCTGATATCTCCTAAATATTTTCGACCTTAGATGATCCTTTTTTAGCCAAGCTAAATGGATATATTTTTCATGTTCGTTTTCCTTAGGATGTATGACCTTATCAGCATATCTCATTTGGCAATACATTTCATAACCCATCCATTACCTGTCCAGCATGCTAATTAGAAAAATGGATCAAGTTTGTAAGAATATTCTAAAGTTCCCTGAATAAGAAACTAAAAACTATGAACTCTTGCAGGAAATATGAAGATCCATCCATGGCGTAATAGACAAACAGTTGGCCTTGAGGTTAGGATCAGATGTGACTCAGGGCCCAAGGCAGGTCACTTAACCCCTTAGTATCTCAAAGACTATAAGCAACAGAATAAATGATATACAGCATTGGTAGAGTTCCCAAATGGATACAATCCTAGATCTGATTTTTTTGCAAGCTATTAATATTCAAGTCCAGGATGCTTTCACTTATGCAATATCAAAATAACATTTTAAGGAATTATTTTCTTCTTTCTTTGATTATTCTCTTCTAAGCATGCCCTTTTAAAAAACAAAAGAAAACAAAAATCCCTCATTTCAAACTTTTTATGCTAGCTGATGTTTGTTCCTGATATGAATCTAAAACTACAATTCTGTGGTAGTAGGGTTTGCTCTTTTTACCAAAAACATAGCACAAAACTTGAACTTTTGATACTTTTCAACCACAGTTTAGCTTTGTGGTCTTGGGCATATGCAGAGGTCTTGGGTGAATAAAATAAGAAAAATATCTATAAAGCATTTAGCCATTTTAAAAAAATTTGAGGTATTCTAATGTAGTCTGGTAGTTTTTAGGTTTTGCTTTATCTAAAAAGCAGGTAAAGTTGGCATTTCATATTTTTAAAGATAACAGTCTCTCCCCAGGCCCACATCACTTTATTACTTTCTTGGCAAAGAATTTTAAATTTATTTATTTATGGCCTAACTAGACAGATTGAATTTTATATTCTTTCTAAATTTCTTTGTGTTCTAGGGTTTGGGGACTAATCTAATATGTTTGCTTTTATAAATCATACTATTCTTTAAGAGATAGTTATAGAGAACTTAGCTAAAGAATTTCAAGGAAAAATGAAGAAATGAATTGAGAAATATAAAATTAGAAAAATTGTCGAAGGTAGAACTTGTGATCTCATTGGAGAGGATGAAGAAGTTTCTCATCAATATGTCAGGCTCATTCCTTGGAGTTCTTTTTTGCCTGTTATGAGATTGATTAAATCTTAATAACTGTGTTCTTTTTCTTTCCAGATAAAAGAATGACAGTGGAATGACCTTATCCTTTAACCAAAGCCTGTGACTCTTCTAGACCTCTGTTTTTAAAGAATCTTATTACTCCAATTAAAGAAACAATATACATTTGAGCATTTAAAATGAGGGAAAGAAATTTAAGCTGCAGTAAACTTCTAGGAAGTATTAACATTTTATACTGCAAAACAAAATGCCAATTGACAAGGGAATGCCGCCATTGCACCTTCATTTCAAAAATATTTTCCTTATGAAATCTTACTTAGATGTGTGACTCTCCAAGAGTTATGGAAATTATTAGAAAGATGTAGTAAAAGATATTAAATCATCATGAAATGGAGTTTATTTCCAGCCAAATACCAGAATGTTTACAGTGTTTTTCTTTTGATTTGTGAATTTACTGCACATTCTTTAAGGAAGATTGACTAAATTACTGTTAGTATAGTTAAAAGTTAGCTTGGATCTTTTTTCAAGTTGACTAAGGAAGAATTTGCTGACTTTTCAGAGAAAGGCATATTGTGTGGAGCACAAAAATGCCTCTCCCCCAAAGTAAATTTGAAGATTTTTAATTTGAAATTAATGGAAGCTGCTCCTGTAGTGACCATGTTATTTAAGAAATGTTAAACAAGTAAATAATAAAGTACCCTGGTTTGAGCATAACAGTACAGTGTTTTGTTTCCTAGAAATTATTGGAAGTTTGTATAGTCTTTAATAATAATTCTGTATTGTATTTCTTTAGGGAACTTTTAAGTGGATTCTTAATCATTCTCAGAGTACTAGAGCAAGGCTAACTTACTTCAGAAAACCTTGGGTTGATAACCAAGTCCATTTTTCTAACTCACGAATTCTGTCAGTTTCTTGAGAGTAAGAAGAAAGAGCATCTGTCCATTAAAGGGAGTCAAATCCTATTTAAAAAGTAACAAAAATAGAACCATACAATTATATAGTTCATTACAACTCAGTCTAATGTTATAAGTGCTTATTTAGGTTGATGAAACAATATTAGTGATGAAATATCAGCACACACACCCCCCACCCCTTTACGGTATAAGTTAAAAGATTGAAATCCATTTCTCTGGTTGCCTCATAGTAAGCCAACCATACCTGCCAATTTTTGCAGACAGTATATAAGAAGTAGGTGTTATAAATGTAAAAATTTAAGTTCCATATCCTAATATACATATAAATTGCTGAAGATCATTATGAATGTATAATTTGCATGTGTATTGAACTATTTATAGTAGTTTTTTAAACAAACATTAAGATTTTTAACTTTAGAAAGATGCTTTTAAAAGTTTAAAAGTTTCTTGTATGGGGGTGGCTAGGTGGTGTAGTGGATAGAGCACCGGCCCTGGAGTCAGGAGTATCTGAGTTCAAATCCAGCCTCAGACACTTAATAATTACCTAGCTGTGTGGCCTTGGCCAAGCCACTTAACCCCATTGCCTTGCAAAAACCTAAAAAAAAAAAAAAATCTTGTATAAAACGTTACTAGATGTGATGTGGCAAAAATATCTGATTTGGGTCTTGAGCTTCAAGAATGAAGTGTACTGACCTGAGCAAGGGAAGGGAAGGTTTCTCTGAATTCCTACCCACTGGAACCACATGTAGAATACCATCCTGAATTCAGAGCATCACATTTCAGCAGGAAGGGCATTAACAATTCAGAGGAGGGCAGAGGGCAAGCAGAATGATGCAGAGCCCAGAAGTTGTGATGTATGAGGACTATTTGAAGAAATTGAAGATGTTCATCTTGGAGAAGAGATGACTTTGGGGTTTAAGGCACCTGTCTTCAAGTAATTGAAAGAAGGACTAAAAGGAATCAGACTGGTTCTATCTAACCTCTCCCTCCTATGAAACTAAAAGCAACAAGTAGAACTTACAAAATAAGGTTAGATATAGGCAAGAATTTCCTAACAGAGCCCTCTCATTGGCAAATGGAGCATAATTTAGATTCAGGGACAGACACCTATTTAATATCAAATCTAGACATAGAATTCAGTCTGTTGTGCCTTACATGATACAATTTTATATATACATATATCAGATATATAATCTTTACCCTGTTGAGAATGACTCTCAGTGTAAAAATCCTCAGGAGCCATCTTATCCAACCTGAATCACTACAAAACACCTTTGGTTATCCCATCTTTGCATAAAGAGATAGCTCTAGTTATTAGAATTTTTTCTTCCTTTATGCCATATATAAATGTGTCTCTTCAAAATTTTTTAATGGTAAATAGTCTTTAGAATAGCAGAAAAAGTCTTTATTCCACATGAAATTCATATATAGATCTTAACCTTAAACAATCTGACTTTTTTTTTAATTCCTCACAATAATCTCCAAAATTCCTATCCTGCCAAGTTTTAATTCAAATCCTGCACTAAATAATCATGTCACTTTGGACAAGTCATTTAATTTCTCTAGGTCTCAGGTTCCTTACCTATAAAATGAAGGGAAGAGACTAAGATGATCCTTTCTAACAGTCCTTTTATATCCAGCTTGTTCTCTCCACATATACACTTGTCACTTTAGTTCAGATCTTAATCACCTTTCAGCTAAATCATTTCAGCACCTCCTTTTTGGTCTCCCTGGCTCAGGTTTATCCCACTTCAGTTCATCCCACACACTGCTGCCAAAGTAATTTTCCTTAAGTATAGATTTGTCACTCCACTTATAGTGGTTTCCTGTTGCCTCTCAGGATAAAATATAAATTCTCCAGTTTTGCCATGACCCATATTTCCAACCTCACTGGATGTTGCTCTCCTACTCTGCAGACTCTCCAAAATGATCTTTTCTCTGCACCTATGACTGGCAGTGCCACAGGTCCAGAATGCACTTCCTCATCTTTACCTTATAGAAACTCCTCTTCCTTTTAAGACAAAACAAAAGCACTCTTTTCTGCATGAAACCATTCCTGATTCTCCTAACTACTTGTGGCCTCTCCAAGACTACTCTGTATTTAACAATCTTGCATATATTTATATTTCTTATATTTTATTATATATATATATATATATATTATATATATTGAGAAAAGGAATTGGTTCATTTTTAGTACTTTGACAGAATATGTATTAAGCACTTCTTACCTGCCATGGTACTGTGTTAAATGCTGGGATTACAAATACAGGAAAAAATAGTGTTGTTAGTTACTACTTTCAAGGATTTTACATTCTTTTAAATATTTAATTTTTATTTCATTTTTCTCAATTATGTATAAAAAATCTTTTTTAAAAAAATTGAGTTTTAAATTCTCCCTTCTTACAAGGTAAGCAATTTGATATATGTAAAACATTCTTATGGTAGTCATGTTGAAAAAGGAAATAAAGCAAAAAAATCCCAAGAAAAATAAAGTAAAAAAAAATTGGCCTTCATTTTACCCTCTTCATCAGCTCTCTCTCTCTATAGATATGAAAACACTGGGCCTTTTGAAATTGTCTTGGGTCGTTATATTGCTGCAAATAGCCAAGTTATTCACGGTTGATTACTATACTGTACAGTGTTCTGGTTCTGCTCACTTGACTGCATCAGTTCATATTAGTCTTTCTAGGTTTTTTCTGAAAGCATTCTGTTTTTCATTTCTTATAGCATAATAGTATTCCATCACAATGACATATTATTCAACCAATCCTCAAATAATGGATATCCCCTCAATTTCTAATTTTTTTTGCCATCACAAAAGCTGCTATAAACTTTGTATGTATAAGAAAGACTAGGTGGTACAATGAATAGTGTTGGGAGTTGGGAAGACCTGAGATGAGATCCTGCTATACTGGCTATGTGACTGGTTAAATTACTTTTTCTGTTCTCATCTATGAAGTGAGTATAATAATAGCACCTACCTCACAGGATTATGAAGATTAAGTTTGCATTTAAGCTACTGTTCTTCATTTTTGAAGAGGACCAATGACATCATGGAGTGATATCTTGACTGTTCATGAATTGGATTTAAATGAGGCAGAGTTATCCCAAGTCATCAGCCTCACTCTTTTCCAGAGTTTTCAAAGTTTAGTGGCAAGGTAAAAGTCAAGGAAGTAGCCCTGGATTCATTGAATGACCATGGCATCTTCAATGTCTCACCAAGCTCTAAGCACTCCATAGTGTCTGCTTCTCCTACTTTAATGGCCATTAGAATCAATTGTTCTCATCCATCCATGCTGCTGGGAGAAGTCTTCACATGCTTAGATTAGATTGATTCCCCAACTGTTTTGAGGTCTGTTAATTGTCCTCAACCTGGTTTGAGTGGTCTGCTGAGATGGTTTACTAATACAAAGCCGTGACCGATATCCATGTTACAGTTTCTTGGAGTCACAAATGAGACTTGAGCAGTATGTGGACAGCAAAAGTGAATGAGGAGCCCCCCAAAAAACTTAAGCAAGCCCACCAGAGCTGCTAGTACTCCTTGACACCCAACACACTCCTAGAGTACATCTAAGCACTGAATAAATATACTTGGTCTCCTATGATAATTGCCCATAACTCTTCCATCTCCATGATACAGTATTTTGAAATTCCCTTCCTTACAAGAACATCCCTTTTTCTTACATCTGCTATTATCCTAGCACTTCTAAGCCTAATCTTCATCCTCAGTATGAGCTTTGCTCCTTCTTCCTTGGTCTTGTCCATTATTCCTCCTCTGACCTGACATCATTCCCTGTAGTCTTGACATTTTGGTTGACAGGCTAAGTATATACTCTCGATTGCCCTTGAATCCCTTGCTTCCTCTTTCTATCCCTAGTCGTCTCTTACAAAATCGTCACTGTCTGTCTTCTCCATTCCTATTCATGAATTGTATGTATCTGGAGATACTGTCAGCTATGCCATCATTGTTACACAGTTCCTGTGACGCTAATCATACAAAGCTCAGTTGCCCTATATCATCTCCTTGACAACTCCTGCCACCGATTCCCATATCCCACTTGAATTAAAAAAATGTCAGACACTGAAATTTACTTTTTTTTCCCCCCAGCCCATACCTCAGAACCTCTCTTCACTTCCTTCACCCCTCCCCATATCTCCTCCTTTGCTCAAATCTGTTGAAAGGATAGGTCTCTTTGCCAAGTCTGCCTTCTCTCCCTCTTATGGTTTTGATTCTTTTCTATCATGTTTCTCCAGGAATTCATTCTTTCCCTCATTCCATCCTTTTATTTCATCTTAAATCTCCTCCTTTGGTTCCTTCTCCATCATCTGCAAATATGCCAGTGTTGTGCATCCTCAACCTCATTACCTTGCTGTTTCCTTGAAATTATGCCTTCATTTTTTTGGGAGGCTCCTTGAAAGAGTACTCTATATTAGTTACCTCTGTTACCTCACCTCCCATTCTATTCTTAACCCTTTGCATTCTGTTTTCTGACAGTTACCTAAATTACTAACTGCTAAATCCAATGACCTTTTCTTATTTCTTGTTCTTCAAGACTTCTGCAACTTTTAACAGCATCTCCTAGACAGTATCTGATGCTGGGAAAGACTGAGGATGAGATGGATAGATAGTCTCATGGAAGTAATGACTTTAGGAAGACAGACTTTAGGAGATAGTAGAGGATAAAAGGGCCTAGTGTTCTATGGTCCACGGGATCATAGAGTCAAATATGACTGGACAACAGCAAGTTCCTGCACATTGTCTTTCTCCTTGACTTTTTATTATGTACTCCCCCTTTCTATACTTCCTTCAATTCTTCCCTCTCCTTTCTCTTCCTCCTCTTCCCTCTCTTTGAGTCCTCTCTGCTATTTAAAAAAAAATTGAAGTTGTCAAGTATCAAAAACCATTTCCACATCCAAAGAACAAAATCAAGGTTATATATGAAACTGAATTTCATGATTTATTTTGAAAGTCTATGTTAAGATGAATACAGTAGTACCAAATGTTACCTTGTTTGTTTGTATTTTCTTTTGTTCTCTTACATAGAGTTTTGAAATGTTTAATACCATTTCTTTCCTTTATTACTTTCCCCCATTTCCTCTTTAATCTTACAATACAGCACAATAAACATCAAAGATCTACTATGGGCCAGGCACTGTGCTAATCAACAGGAATATAAATAAAAAAAAAGAAAGACAACTCCTCTCAAGAATTTTATGATCTGAGACAAGTGAACTCATGAGTAAAAAACTCCATCAAAAGTGTAGATCATTGCATGAACAAAAATATTCATAGGTCTTTTTATGGTGGCAAAAAATTGGGAAATAGCTGAACAAGATGTGTTATATGAATGGAATAGAATATTGTTCTGTAAGAAATGAAGAGCAGGCAGATTTCAGAAGTGAAAAGAACAAGAAGAACATTGTACATAGTTGTAGCAAAATTATGTGATAATCAACTAAGACAGCTCTTCTCAGTAATACAGTAATCAAACATAATAAAAAAAAGTGATGGAAAATACCATCCACATCCAGAGACAGAACTATGGAGTTTGAATGCCGATCAAGGCATACTATTTTCACTTTTTTTATTTGTTTTTTGTATTTTCTTTCCCATGGTCTTTCCCTTTTGATCTGATTCTTCTTACAAAGCACAACTAATATAGAAATATGAGTAACATGATTGTGCATGTAAAAACTATTTCAGATTATTTGCTATCTTAGGGTGGGGGAGGGATGGATGGGATACAGAAAATTGTACAAAACTGAATGTTAACTATCTTTACATATAATTGGAAAAATTAATTTTTAAAAATTAAAAAAATTCAAGTGTAGTCAAGCAAAACAAAATCACATTTTGTCTATGTCTGCACCTATTGTTTATCGTCTTATTTACCTAGAAATGGGAGGTCTACTTTATCATATAGTCTTCTGGAGTGTTGTGATTAATCATTGTATTAATTCAAAATGATTTTCCTTTACAATATTATTTAAATGATTCTGGTGCTTCTCAGTATAAGTTAATTATAAATCTTCCCAGGATTCTCTGCATTTTTCAAATTTTCTTTTTTTTTTTTTGGCACAAGAATAGCTTGGGCAGCTAGGTGGCACAGTGGATAGAGTTCCAGGCTTGGAATCAAGATGACTGAGAGTTCAAATATAGCTTCAAACACTTAGTAGCATGTGGTCCTGAAAAAGTAACTTAAACCTCGTTGCCTCATTTTCCTCAGCTATAAAATGAGCTGAAGAAGAAAATGGCAAAAGTATCTACCAAGTGATCCAGCATCTGTCAAGTAAATCCCAAAGGGGTCATAAAGAGTTGGACATGGTTGAAAAATGAGTGAACAACAATTAACTAACAATATTCCATTGCATTTGATACATTTTTTTCCCCAACCATTCCCCCATTTTGTATCCACAATTCTTTGGTGCAACAAGAAGAGCTGCTATAAATATTTTTGCACATATAGATCATTTCCTTCTATATATGATGTCTTTATGGTAATATGCCTAATAATAGTAATATTCTTGTTAGTTCCCCTAGTAGTTTTATAGTGTTTGTTCTTTGTTCCATGACATCAGGGAGGTGATGCCATGATAATCAAGTGAATTGAATTTAAGTGAGGGAAGGCTGTGCTAAGTCACCAGCTTCACTTCTCCTCTGGAACCATCCCCAGAGGCCAGATATGAATCAGGACACCTGGAGATGGCCCTGGATGTGATGCAATCAGAGTTAAGTGACTTGACCAGGGTCACACAGCTACTAAGTGTCAAGTGTCCGAAATCAAATTTGAATTCAGGTCCTTCTGTCTCCAGGGATGGTGCTCAATCCACTGCACCACCTAGTTGGTTTGTTGTCAAATGGCCTGTAACAGTTGTCATTTTCCTTTATTGTCATCTATACTAATTTGATAAGTATAAGGAAGAACCTTACAATTGTTTTAATTTGCATTTCACTATCAGAGAAATTTTTTACAAAGATTTTTTTCTAACTTCATTGATTTCTGTCATGCAAATTATTCATTTTGTCTTTTATGATCATCTCTATCCCTTACTTTGTCAAGAATTCTTCTCCATCCATAGTTTTGAAAAGTATGCTCTTCTCAATGTATTTATGATAAGACCTTTTATATCTGGGTTATATATCCTTTTGGAACATATTATTCTCAAGTTATTGAGAGACACCTTATTTTTTCAGAGTTAAGGGTCAGCAATCAGATTTTGCTCTCAGGTTGACATAACAATTCTTTTTTCTCATTCTCTGGATGATATTGCCCTCTCTGGAAAAAATCATATAATTTTTTTTAATTTTGACTGGCACTAAATATTCTCTGAGATTATACAAACTCCAGGCAAGCTTGAACAAGTGTCCATGTTCTTGTCATGAAGTCCTGCCATCAACCAAAAGTGTCTCATTGTTACTGTTACACCTTATCATCAGGGTTAGCCATAGGTGTAAGTATTGATATCTTCCTACACTAAAGCAGTGACACACTGGTTAACCATTTTGACAGGTTGACTATATAAACTAGGTTGAGGATAGGTTGGGGAATATCTTCCCCAAGCACGTGAAGTCTTCCACTGGTGGAATGGGTGGAAGAGAACAATTCCTTCCAATGGCCATGAAGCTAGCTCCAGCAGGTGCTGTGGAACTCTTAGAGCTTGGTTAGATATCAAAGACGCCAAGGTCATCCACTGCATCTAAAGCCATCACCAGTTGTCTTGGCTCTGTGTTGCTATACTGGCTCATGATGACTTTGGAAGAGAGAGTGAGGTGGATGACATCATGCAGCTCTACCTCACTTAAAACCAATTTACCCACACAATGAAAGACATCACTCATAACCATTCCTCAAAGTCCTGTGGTGACAGGCAAGTGATGAAGCAGCAGGTGCAGATACACTGGAAGCTGTAATCACAACCCTGCATACAGGCAGCCCAAGCCATAGGGTTGTTTCCCCACAGAAAGCAGCAGTGAGATTTGGCAGCCCCCTGGGTGATTGAGCAGCCCTTTTAAGGATTGCAATGCTCACTTCCTAATGCGAGGAAGGGGCTAGTAAATGTGCCCTTAAACTTGTCTGCTTACCCAATCCTGGTCTGATTACTGCAACAGGTGAGATTCCCACAGTGGTCAAGACACACAAAAAATCTACAAAAACTTCTTCAAAGAAGATTCCACTCACCATTGGGGCATGAAACTTGTACACACTCTAAGAGACCTGTGCACAGATCCAATAGACCTGAAAGTCAAACAGCTCTTGTTGCAAGAGAACTCAGCAGGTATATCCAAATTGCAGTCCTGAGTGAAACAAGGCAGACAAATGGAGACCAGCTTATTGACAATGGAATAGGTTATATGTTTTTCTGGAGTGGCCACAGTGAAGATCTCCATGAAGCTAGCTTGGTTTTAATCTAGTCAACCTTGGATGCCTACCAAAAAAGAGTGAATTTCAGGCTCATGGCAAGGAGATTGTCACCATCTTCAGTGCCTATGTTCCCACCATGATGAACAATTAAAGAAAAATTTTATGAAGACCTGGAGACCCTTAGCATCAATAATTCTGGGTGTCTTTGATACTAGAGTAGGTTCAGACATGGCAGGGAGTCCTTGGGAGAAATGAAGTTGGAAACAGCAACAGCAGCAATTACCTACTCATGAAGATTTGTGCATCTCATGAACTTCTCATCACAAACAGTCTTCTGTTTACCTAAATGCAATAAAACTTCCTGTATGCACCTTTGTGGCAAACATTGGCATTTATTAGTCTATATGATCACAAGGAGAAGAGATAGATAGGATGTGAGAGTGACAAATGCAATGTGTGGTGCAGAGTGCCGGACTGATCACAGACTCATCCTCTCTAAGCTAAATATTCAACCAAAGCAGCAAAGAATTAGTGTCAAGAGATTAGAGTATCTCTCTGAGCTGGAACAGTCTGTTGCTAACTTGGAGGGAAACTAAGCCTACATACAGTTGGCAACAGTGGAGCAGAAAAAGAGAGGGCAGCTTTCAGTGATCTGAGGTACAACATTGCATTTGCTTATCAGGGTCACAAGACTGGTTTGATAAAAATGGTGGGGAAATACAGAAGCTGCTAAATGAAAAATGAAAAACTTCACAGGGTTTCCCAGCAGGATAGTTCATCCATTTCTAAGAAGGCAGCTTAATTCCATCAAAAGTAAAGTACAAGTGAAACTTAGATGCAGGACTCTTGGCTCAGTAAGAAGACAGATACAATTCAATTATATGCAGACAATAACAAACTAAAATATTTTTATGATGCCCTGAAGGCTATTTATGGAGCAAAGATTTATGGTGCATCTCAGTTACTCAGTGCTGATAGATCCACATTGATTGATCCTAGAGAAATGGGCTGGACACTTCTTAACAGACCATCATCAATCAATGCAGAAATCAGTGACCATTCATCTCATTGAAGTCAATCAATCCCTAACTGAAGTTCCAGCTGCAGGAAGAGGTTTTGAATGCCATTAGGCTCCTTTCAAGTGGCAAAACACCTGTTGCTGATTCAATTCCAGCTGAGATCTACAAGATCATTGCTCATCCAAAAACTGACTGAAATTTTCCAAATTATATGGCATGAAGAAGTTATACCTCAAGAATTCAAGGATGCCTCCATCATCCATCTCTATAAAGGTAAAGGGAATAGATTATCCTGTGACAATCACAAGGGTATTTCTCTTTTAGTTATTGCTGTTCAGATTCTTGCCAGAGTCCTTCTCAATAGGCTGATCCTTCACTGGAAGAATGTCACCATCCTGATAGCTAGTGTGGCTTCAGAAAGGGTTGAGAAGAGTTGATATGGTGTTTACTGCCAAACAACTCCAGGAAAAATGCCAGGAACAGAACAGAAGTCTGTATTCAACATTTGTAGATTTGACCAAGGCCTTTGATTCTGTTAGTCATGAGGGTTTATGGAAAATTTTGTCAAAATTTGGTTGTCTGGAGAAGTTCATCAATATTGTACATCAATTTCTGGATAGTGTAGAAAGCCCTTGAGACTTTTCTGGTCACCAACAGAGTGAAACAAGGATGTGTCCTTGCTCTCATACCTTTTTAAAAAAATTATTTATTTTTTATTTTTGCAATTTTTCCCCTAATCTCACTTCCCTCCCGCCACCCACACAGAAGGCACTGTTTCCATGTTTCCATGCTATGAATTGATCTAAATTGAGTTGTGTTGAGAGAGAAATCATAACCTTAAGGAAAAAATAAAATAAAATATAAGAGACAGCAACATTATATAATAAGATAACTTTTTTTGAATTAAAAGTAATAGTCTTTTGTCTTTGTTCAAACTCCACAATTCTTTCTCTGGATACAGATGGTATCCTCCATAGCAGATATCCCAGAATTGTCCCTGACTGTTGCACTTATGAAATGAGCAAGTCCATTAAGACTGATTATCAACCCCATGTTGCAGTTATGTTATACAATGTTCTTTTGGTTCTGTTCATCTTGCTCAATATCAGTTCATGCAGATCCCTCCAGGATTCCATGAATTCCCATCCCTCCTGGTTTCTAATAGAACAATAATGTTACAAAATGAACATATACCACAATTTGTTCAACCATTCCCCAACTGATGGACATTCACTCAATTTCTATTTCTTTACCATCACAGAGAGGGCTACTATGAATATTCTTGTACAAGTGATATTTTTCCCTTTTTCATGATCTCTTCAGGGTATAGACCCAGTAGTATTATTGCTGGATCAAAGGGTACATTTTTATTGCCTTTTGGGGGTAATTCCAAATTACCTCCAAAAATGTTGGATGAGTTAGCTCCATGAAGAATGCATTAGTGTCCCAGATTTCCCACATCCCTTCCAACATTGATTGTTGTCCTTTCTGGTCACATTGGTCAGGCTGAGAGGTGTGAGGTGATACCTCAGAGATACTTTAATTTGCATTTCTCTAATAAGTAATGATTTAGAGCAATTTTTCATATGACTATGGATCACTTTGATTTCCTTATCTGTAAATTGCTTCTGCATATTCTTTGACCATTTATCAACTGGGGAATGACTCATTTTTTTTATAAATTTGACTCAGTTCTCTATATATTTTAGAAATGAGTCCTTTGTCATAAATACTAGTACAAAATTTATTTCCCAATTTATTACTTTTTTAATATTGCTACAGTGGTTTTGTCTATGCAAAAGATTTTTAATTTAATATAATCAAAATTATCTAGTTTGTTTGTTTTTGATGTTCTCCATCTCTTCCTTGGTCATAAACTGCTTCTCTTTCCATATATCTGATAGGTAAACTATTACTTGATTTCCTAGGTTACTTATAATATTGTCTTTTATGTCTAAATCCTGTATCCACTTTGATCTTATCTTGGTATAGGGTGTGAGGTGTTGGTCTAATCCAAGTTCCTGCCATACTAACTTCCAATTTTCCCAACAGTTTTTATCAAAGGGAGAGTTTTTATCCCAAAAGCTGGACTCTTTGGGTTTCTCAAACAGCAGATCACTATAATCATTTCCTGTTATTGTACCTAGTCTTTTCCACTGATCCACCACTCTATTTCTTTTTTTCTCCCAAGGCAATGGGATTAAGTGATTTGCCCAAGGTCATACAGGCAATTATTAAGTGTCTGAGGCCAGATTTCAACTCAGGTACTCCTGACTCCAGGGCCGGTGCTCTATCCACTGCCCCACCTAGCCATCCCTACACTACCACTCTATTTCTTAGCCAATACCAGACAGTTTTGATGACTGATGCTTTATAATACAATTTTAGATCTGATAGGGCTAAGCCACCTTCTTTTGTACTTTTTTCATTAAGTCCCTGGAAATTTTTGACTTTTTATTTCTCCATATGAATTTACTTACAATTTTTTTTCTAACTCATTAAAGTAAATTTTTGGAATTTTGATTGTAGGGAACTAAATAAGTAGTTCAATTTTATTATATTATATTTATTTATTATATTAGCTCTGCTTATCCATGAGCAGTTGATATTTGCCCAGTTTTTAAAATCTGATTTTATTTGTGAAAGAAGTGTTTTGTAGTTGTTTTCAGAGTTTCTGGGTCTGCCTTGGCAGGTAAACTCCCAAGTATTTTATATTGTCTGAAGTTATTTTGAATAGGATTTCTCTTTCTAGCTCTTGCTGTTGTATCTTGCTAGTAATATATAGAAATGATGAGCATTTATGAGGGTTTATTTTATATCCTGTGACTTTGCTAAAGTTGCTAATTGTTTCTAGCAGTTTTTTAGATGATTTTTTAGGATTCTCTAGGTAGACTATCATGTCATCTGCAAAGAGTGAGAATTTTGTTTCTTCCTTCCCAATTCAAATTCCTTCAATTTCTTTTTCTTCCCTTATTGTTGAAGCTAACATTTCTAACACAATACTGAAGAGTAGTGGTGATAACAGGCATCCTTGTTTCATGCTTGATCTTATTGGGAATGCCTTTAACTTATCCCCATTGCATATAATGCTTCTTGATGGTTTCAGATAGATACTCCTTATCATTCTAAGGAACGATCCACTTATTCCTATGTTCTCTAGTGTTTTTAGTAGGAATGGATGTTGCATTTGTCAAAGGCTTTTTCAGCATCTATTGATATAATCATAAGATTTCTGACAGGCTTGTTAATGATATAGTTAATTAAACTAACAGTTTTCCTAATATTGAACCAACCCTGCATTCCTGGGATAAATCTTGCTTGGCCATAGTATATTATCCCAGTGATAACTTGTTGTAATCACTTTGCTAAGATTTTATTTAAGATTTTTGCATCTATATTCCTTAGGGAGATAGGTCTATAATTTTCTTTCTCTGTTTTGATTCTTCCTGGTTTAGGCACCAGCACCATATTGGTGTCAGAGAAAGAGGTGAGCAGAATTCTGTCCTCACCTTTTTTGCCAAAGAGTTTATATAGAAACGGAATCAATTGTTGCTTAAATGTTTAATAGAATTCACTTGTGAATCCATCTGACCTGGAGATTTTTTTCTTAGGGAGTACAATAATAGCTTGTTGAATTTCTTTTTCTGAGACAGGATTATTTAAGTATTTAATTTCCTCATCATTTAACTTGGGCAACTTATAATTTTTTGTAAATATTCATCCCTTTCACTTAGATTATCAAATTTATGAGCATACAGTTGTGCAAAATAATTCTACATTGTTACTTTACTCCTCATTGTGATGAGTTCACCTTTTTCATTTATGATACTGGTAATTTTGTTTTCTACTTTCTTTTTTTAATCAAATTAACCAGAGGCTTGTCAATTTTATTGTTTTTTCATAAAATCAACTCTTGGTTTTATTTATTAATCCAATAGTTTTCTTGCTTTTGATTTTAAAAATTCTCCTTTAATTTTTAGAATTTTTAATTTGGTATTTAATTGGGGGGGTTAATTTGTTCTTTCTCTAATTTTTTAGTTGTATTTTTAGTTCATTGATTTCTTCTTTCTACAATTTATTCATGTAAGCATTTAAAGATATGATATATCCCCTGACAACTTCCTTGACTGTATCTCATAAGTTTTGGTATGTTGTCTTGTTATTGTCATTATCTAGGATGAAATCATTAATTTTTTCCTATAATTTGTTGTTTGATCCATTCATTCTTTAAAATGAGTTTATTTAGTTTCCAATTAGTTTTAAGGTTAATCTCTCCCTGGCCCATTATTGCATGTGATTTTTGTTGCATTATGATCTGAGAAGGATCACTATTTCTGTTTTTATGCCCTAGTACATGGTCAATTTTTGTGTAAGTGCCATGTACTGCAGAAAAAAAAGTATATTCCTTTTTATCCCCATTCAACTTTCTCCAAAGGTCTATCATGTCTAGGTTTTCTAATATTTACTTCTTAACTTCTTTCTTGTTTATTTTTAGTTAGTTTTATCAAAATTTGAGACTGGGAGGTTGAGGTCTCTCACTAGAAGAGTTTTGGTGTCTATGTCTTCCTGTAACTCATTCAAATTCTCTAAAAATTTTATGCTATACCACTTAGTGCATACATATTTAGTATTGAAATTGCTTCATTGTCTATGGTACCTTTTAGGAAGATATAGTTTCCTTCATTATCTCTTTTAATGAGATCTATTTTTTGCAGCTGCTTTGCCTGCGATATGCATTAATACCCCTGCCTTTTTCACTTCAGCTGAAGCAAAATATATTTTGCTCCAACCTTTTACCTTTACTCTTTATGTATCTCTTTGCTTCAAATGAGTTTCCTTGTAAGCAGCATATTGTAGGATTTTGCTTTTTAATCCAGTCTGCTATTCACTTATGTTTTATGGGAGAGTTCATCCCATTCACATTCAAATTTATAATTACTAACTCTTTATTGCCCTCCATGCTATCTTCACTGCTTATATTTTCCCCCTTTTTCACTTTATCCATATTCCCCAGTATTTTGTTTCTGAATATCAGCACCTTCAGAGTGTTCTCCCCCTTGTATCTAGTTCTCCTCCCCTTTCTTTCCCCTTTCCATATGCCCCTTCTTGCTTCTGTTAGTTCCTCTTTTCCTCCCCTCCCCCTTTACCCTTTTAATTCTTGAAAGGTAAAATAAGTTTCTCAATTTAACTGAGTGCATATATATGTTATCTTTAGGCCTAATATGATGAGAGTAAGATTAAGGCAGTTTCACCCCTTCCTTTCTTCCACTCTATTGCAATAGGTCCTCTGGACCTCTTTATGTAATATGATTCACCCCACTCAATTTCCTCCATTCTCCAGTCTCTTTACTGTCCCCTTCCCTTTAAGAAAATATTGTTTTTAAATCATTCTATCAATCAAAGTCACAGATATCTCATGAGTGTCCATCACTTCTGGTTAAGTATATTCTCTCTAATAGAGTTACAATTCCTGAGAGTTATGAGAATCTTTCTCCCAGGTGGGAATATGGCCAGTTTCATTTTATTGGATAGCAGGTTTCTTTCCTTTACCCCCTTTTTTTTTTAACTTTTCATGTGTCTCTTGAGCCTTCTGTTTGATGTTCAGCTTTTCTATTTAGTTCTGGTCTTTTCATCAGGAAATGTTGGAAAAATGTTGGAAACCTCCCATTTAAATGTTCATCTTTTTCCCCCTGGAAGAGAAGGCTCATTTTTGCTGGGTAGTGGATTCCTGGCTGCATTCCAAGCTCCCTTGCTCTTCAGAATATCTCATTCCAGTCCCTTCAATCCCTTAATGTTGATGCAGCCAGGTCCTGTGTAATCCTTACTGTGGCTCCTTGTTATCTAAATTGTTTCTTTTTGGCTGCTTGCAGGATTTTCTCTTTTATCTGATTATTCTGGAATTTGGCCACAGTATTCCTTGGTGTTTTCATTTGAGGATCTCTTTCCAGAGGGGATCTATGCATTCTTTCAATAACTATTTTGTCTTCTGGTTCCATGATTTCAGGGCAGTTTTGCTTCACTAACTCCTGTATTATTAAGTCCAGGCTTTTTTTCTCTTCAATGTTTTCAGACATCCCAATGATTCTTAGGTTGTCTCTCCTGGTTCTATTCTTGAGGTCAGTGGTTTTGCTGATGAGGTATTTTACATTTTCCTCTATTCGATTTTTTGGTTTTGTTTAGTTAACAGATTCTTGTTGTCTCATGAAGTCATTAGTTTCCACAGATTCCATTCTTTTTTTAGAGAAGAATTTTCTTCATTTACCTGTTGCAACTCCTTTTCCAATTGGTCAATTCTATTTTTGAAGGAGTTTTCCATTTGACCAAATGTAATTTTTTTTCCCACAAATGTAGTTTTGAGAGAATTATTTTCTTTTTGCATTTGTCCAATTGTATTTTCCAAGGATTTGTTTTCTTTTTGTGAGATATTACTTTTCTCTTGCAAGGAGTTAATTTTCTCTTGAATTTATTTTCCCACTTTTTCCAACTGATTTTTAAACTCCTTCTTCTAGGAAGTCTTTCTGGGCTTGATACCAATTCATATTCTCCTCAGAAGTTTTAGATCTCTCTGGGTTAGGATATGTGTCTTCAAAGAAGCTTTCAGTGTCCCCCCCCCATGCTGGCCTTTCTTCATTTTCCTAGGATCTTGTGGTGGAGGAGGGACTGACGCACAGAGGTTTGGTTTTGAAAACCCTAGAGTCTTTGCCCACTGGGTTTAGTAACACCAAGTTAGCTGGCCAGCGGGGAGTGCTGGTTGCTTTCTCTGGAGTGTCTGTGGCCTTGATTTGAGGCTCTCTCCCTAGGCCTAGAGGGGGTAGGTGGTGCTGCTGGACACTTAAGTATCCTTAAACAATGGACTGGGCTCTGGGGAGGGAGTTGATCTTACTGTTCAGCTGAGGGAGCTCTACTTTCCACCTGAACCAGGGGGTGGGGGCTGCTGTTAGAGTGTTTGTTCTGGGAAGGGGGCCTGAGCTGAGCAGACTGATGTCCAGCAGTTCTCTGCAGCTCTCTGTGCTGGAGAACTCACCCTCCAGCCCTGCTGGGACTCCCCCCGACCTCCACTTCCACAGCCAAAGAGTCAGCAGCCTCAGACCCTGGCTCCTTCAGTCAGTGCTTCTGTGGCTGGTCTTAGGTTAGTCCATTTCTCACACAGCCCCGGCTGGTTCTTTGTTCTCTGCTTCCAGTTCACCTATGATCCCCAGAGACAGACCTTTTAGTAGATGTTCTCTTAGCTTCTCTTCCTCAGTTTTCTTAATTGGATTTCTGGTAAGAGGTTTCTTGCATATTTTTTTCTGAGGGGAAACCAGGAAACCTTAGCACAGTGCCTATCTTCTGTCTACCACCTTGGCCAGAAGTTCCACCCATGCTTTTTAGCCTGATGTTTATGGCCATGTTATTAAACACCTTAATTGAGGATGAACATGACCTCAAGGTCAACTATGACACTGATGGGACATTCTTCAGCTTGAAAAGGCTACAAACCAAGACCAAAGTGGAGGGAGAGTTAGTGTGTGATCTTCTGTTTGCAGAAGATTGTGCTCAATGCAGCTTCTGAAGCTGAGATGCAGCAAAGTATGGATCGATTCTCTGCTGTTCGTGCTCATTTTGACCAAAAATCAACACCAAAAAAACCACAGGTGCTCCATCAGACAACACCGCACCATCCATATGTGGAACCACTGATTACAGCAAATGGAGAAGTTTTGAATACTGTGGATAAGTTTACTTACCTTAGCATTGTCCTTTCCAGGGAGGTACACATTGATAAAGAACTTGGCACATGCATTTCCAGAGTGAGCTTGGTATTTGGGAGGCCCCAAAGGAAAGTATGGGAGAGAAGAGGTGTTAGATTGACTAAAAAGCTGAAAATCTCCAGAGCTCATTGCTCTATGACTATGAAACCTGGACAGTCTAACAGTTCCATGCCAGGAAATTAAATTGCTTTCATTTAAACTGTCTTAAGAAGATCTTGAAAGAACAGCTGTTAAGAGAAGATACCAGACCCTGCAATTCTTTCTCTCTCTTTTTTATTAGGTTTTTTTTTTTTTCACTCCAGGTCTCCCAGCTAGGCAATTATTAAGTGTCTAAGGCCAGATTTGAACTTATGTCCTCCTGATTCCAGGGTCAGTGTTCTATTCACAGTGCCACCTAGCTGCCCCCCACTGCCATCCTTTCTTGAGTTAAACTGCTAAGCATTCAAACATTACTACAGAGGTTGTAATTGAGATGAACTGGCCATGTTGTTAGAATTCCAAACATAGGCTTACCAAAAAGACTATTTTAGGGAGAACTCATCCAGGGCAATTGCTTACAAGAGTATCAGAAGAAGCATTACAGGTACACCCTGAAGGTCTCTCAAGAACTTTAGAACTGAGTGAACAGCATGGGAGACACTGGACCAGGCCTGCCCAGCATAGGATGCCCTCACCAGAGAGGGTGCTGTGCTCTATGAGTGAGGTAGAATTGAAGCAGATTAAAGGAAATGTGTCATATGTAAGTTTAGAGTACCTAGCCCAGGTGTTCACGTGAGCTATTTGTGCCCCACCTGTGGTAGAGCATTCCAAGCTTGTTTTGGTCTGATCAGTCATAGTTAAACACACTGCCATTTGTCTCTATAGTGATGTTACTTCAGTGTCCTTAGATAACAAAGGATAAGAGCCACCCAGTGAACCAGTGGGTGCCCACTTCTCTTTCTGTACTCTCTCTCCTTTACTGATTTCTTTAGGTCCATAGGATAACATCTCTTTGCCAACTCCAGATTCTACATATGCTGTCTTAATCTGTCACCTGAATTCTAGTTCCCTAACACGAAATTCCTGAGAGGTAGTTTCACCTGCCTGCTTGTTGGCATCTCAAATTCAGTATGTTCAAAACAACACATTTTTTCTTCTTTATTTCTCTTGATAGTACTACCATCTATGCAATAACCCAGCTTTATTATCTTGGAGTTATTCTTTTTTGAATTAAAAAGATTTTATTTATTTTGAATTTTACAATTTTCCCTGTAATCTTACTTCCCTCTTCCCCCCCCCAGAAGGCAGTTTACCAGATTTTACTTTGTTTCCATGTTGTACATTGATCCAAATTGAATGTGATGAGAGAGAAATCATATCCTTAAGGAAGAAACATAAAGTATAAGAGATAGCAAGATCAGACAATAAGATATCAGGTTTTTTTCCCCTAAATTAAAGGTAATAGTCCTTGGTCTTTGTTCAAACTCCACAGTCAGTTGTTTCTCTGGATACAGACAGTATTCTCCATTGCAGAGAGCCCCAAATTGTCCCTGATTGTTGCACTGATGGAATGAGCGAGTCCATGAAGGTTGATCATCACCCTCATGTTGCTGTTAGGGTATACAGTGTTTTTCTGGTTCTGCTCATCTCACTCAGCATCAGTTCATGCAAATCCTTCCAGGCTTCCCTGAAATCCCGTCCCTTCTGGTTTCTAATAGAACAATAGTGTTCCAAGACATATATATACCACAGTTTGCTAAGCCATTCCCCAATTGAAGGACATTTACTTGATTTCCAATTCTTTGACACCACAAACAGGGCTGCTATGAATATTTTTGTACAAGTGATGTTTTTACCCCTTTTCATCATTCCTTCATCATACACTCAGTAGTGGTATTGCTGGATCAAAGGGTATGCACAAAGGGTTGCCCTTTGTACATGGTTCCAAAATTCCTTCAAACTTCATATTCATTATTTATCAGACCATTTTTATCTTAACTCCATAGCAGCTCTGGCATCTATTCCTTTCTCATCACTCTTAGCTTTTATCTAAAAAAAAATCTTCATTGACTCTTATAATACCTTTAGATTAAAAAGCAAACCCTGACATTTAAAATAAGCCTTTCACTATATGTCTCTCATCTATTTTTATTTTGTATTACTCCCTTTTCCAATAACATTGACTTGCTAGTTTTTTTTTTCCAGTATACAAAATTCCTACCTTTGCACCTTCTCACTTTCTTGGTTTCCTTAACTTTTGTCTTGCTGCTGGGTTTTGTTGACTCTGGAATAGAGAAGAGGATTGACAAGTTTGTGCAACTTGTCCTCACTTAAAACCAATTCCTGTTCAAGTCAAGGCCACCTATGATATCATTGGTCCTCTTCAAAGACAAAGGACAATGACAGCCTCATCTTCCTCTTTCAAAGTCAGTTCAGGTGACAATACTCTCTTTTATAAAATTATTTTGCCTTTCTGGTGGAATATAAGTTCCTTGGGGGCAAAGATCTTTGTTTTTGTCCTTGCATTCTCAGTCCCTTTGATTGCTTCACATACAGTTTAGGGCTTATATTTTTAAAATGACTCAACTTGAATTGACTAAAATTATTCTGATTAGTTTTTAAAGGGCAGAACTAGGAGCAAAGGGTGAAATTGCAAAAGTAGATTTCCCCTTGATATTGGGAAAATTTTGAGATTAGCACTGTTCAAAAAGAGATTGTATTACCTCAGAAGGTTGTCTTTTTTGTGGGGGGAGGTTCATTAGTCATGTCAGATTCTTTATGACCACATTTGAGATTTTCTTGGCAAAGATACTGGAGTGTTTTGCCATTTTCTTTCTAACTCATTTAAAAGATGAGGAAACTGAGTCAAACAGGGTTGTGACCTGCCCAGAGTTTAGGTAAGTATCTGAGTTCAGATTTGAACTCATGTCCTCCTGACTCCCAGGATAGCACTATATCCACTGTGCCACCTAGCTGCCCCAGAAAGTGTTACTGATTAATGAGAAAGATTACTGATTTTGGGAGCCCTCGTTGTTCCACTTTACTTTCCTCAACTATAAAATGAATGGATACAAACTAGCTGGCCTCTAAATCTAAATCTAAATCTAAATCTAAATCTAAATCTAAATCTAAATCTAAATCTAAATCTATGATCCCCTCAGCGGAGGTTTTCAAGAGTTGTACACTTACTAGTTATTTTGTAAGAAAAATTTCAAGCATGAGTTGGAAGAAATTGAAGACCTCTGGAGGTCTTTTCAGCTCTGAACTTGTGTCATTCTAATCTGATTAACTAATCTGTTTTGATGGAAGATTTATTGTAAGAATAAAACCAGATTAATACATGGAAAAATTCTTTAATGGTAAAAAGGTTCATTTCAGGTCCCTGGTATCCTCAGTTCACAAGTTGGATATCTCCACAAGAATTTACCTCTTTTAAGGACAACTACTGTCTTCCCGCATGTCTTTGATGGATCAATTAAGCTACTGATTAATTAATGGGTTTAAAAAGGGGGAGGAGACTTAACTTGAGGAACAAATAAAGCTATGTGTGCTCAGTTAGCAGAGTTGCAAAATAGTGAAAGCAGAAAGTTGGTTAAAAAAATGGCAGGACAGAAGCCCTTTTTGGAGTTGGAAAATTTTATTGCTGGCAAATTTATTCCTTGTAATTCACACATAGATTCCTATGACCCATCTACAGGGGAGGTATATTGCAAAGTTCCAGACAGTGGCAAAGAAGAGGTGAGTTGACTTTTTAAAATGCATTGATAACTTGAAGGAATTTTTTCTAAACAAAAAGGGAGAAAAGGATGGTAACTCTGAAGTAGAAACTGTTAAAACATTAGATGGATCTTGGCAAGCTGATTCATATTAATTCATTGAATTCATTGTATAATAAATAATATCAATTTAAGATTCTACCCCATTTTGATGTCAAAAATAACACAGAAATTTGACTAATCTTAATCTTAACGTTTTGCCAATTTGCTTTTTTTTCAATATTGTCTAAGCAGTGGCTAGTCTTATGTATTTAAATTTTCTATTTCTATAGCATTTTTTCTATTTCTTTTGTTGTTGCTATTAGTTATTTTCTATTTGCAGATTTGGAGTCTCTGATTATTGTGATTTTTGAAATATTATGTTAGATTCATTAATGTGTTTGATATTTTCTTATTCCCTTTGCTGCAATTTTCCCCACAGGATATTTCCTAAATTCTCTACCCCTCTGGATTTGATGTAAAAAAAAAGTTACAGAAGTGAAAAAAATGAAGCTCTTTAAAGTTAGTTCTCTGGGAATTCTCTGAGGAATTCCTATCCTTTACATTTGCCTTCCCCTTGCTTGGAAGTGGAGCTATACTGTTTGGTTTCCCAACACACTTTACTTTTATTGAAAATATGATCATGATATCATAGCTTTGGAGCTGAAAGGGCCCTAAATTTCTAATAATTACTGTGTGGTATTCAGGATGGACCTTTTTTTCACTACTATAAAGCAATTAAATGGAACTTTTATTTTTCCTTTGAATGAAAATTAGTTGGGTAATGATATGAGCTGTTAAAACATAAAAAATCTAATATGTAGTTTTATAAAGATACTAAGAAGCATGTTCACAGAGAATGAGCATCCTTACCAATTATTATGGTGCAAAGCATAATAATTCTTTTTAACCTATAGTTAGCATTTAATTTGTGGTCAGGAAATAAAATATCACCTAATTTATAGCTCAAGCTTTGCAGATCAGGTTTTGTTTTTGAGGAAACCACTTTTTTTGTGGTTGAGTGCAGAAATACTTTAAAATTCTCAAAGCTAGAAAGGATTATTGGGCTTATCTAGTTATTATAGAGGTGAGAAGTTTGAGATTTACGGAGTACTTGCCCTAGATTATATAGCTAATAAATGACAACTTGGACTTGAACTCCATTTCCTTGGCTTCTAGTAAAGTCCTAGCAGTCATGTATTGAATTTAATCAGAAGTTCTGAAGAACAGCCACACCAGCTTCATTTTTTTTTGTCTTTGCTGCTTTATTTTAAACCTTTAAACTTTTGCATTCCTGTAGGTAAATATTAGCAATAAGATGAAGGCTAGTTGGTTAAACTGTAACTAAAACTTTGGTTTTGACTCAAGCTAGAGAGGTGTCATCCTAGCACTGGGATATCTAGAAATGTTCTTGTTTGATCAAGGTATTTTTAGGGCAGAAAATTATGCATCTCCTATAGATCCCTAGCATAATCAAACTTTAGAGGTTAAGATGTTAAGAGGATTACAGGACTTGGAGTTAGAAGAGATCTTAAAGATGACACAATACAACCTCTTCATTTTACAGAAAAGATTGAGACTTCCCATGGCCACATAGCCAATAATAGTAAAGATTTTGACCTCTGCCCTGACTTAACATTTATTTTTCCACCTCTACTCTAATTGCTTCCTAGTACACACATAACAAATATTCACTTCCCCACTCACCCACAAGAAATATTCCTATTATGATCAGATGAAGAAGTGAACACAGTCTTTTACTTTCCCTGTCCTATATTGTTTTAGATGGATGGTGACCTACTTTATGTTCCACAGAACCATAGAATCTTCTGAAAAAGTTTAGAAAGACCACTGAATTCATTTGTCCAATTTGCAGCAGAGCTCGAATCCCTTTTATACATCACTTCCGTATAGCTGATTATCTAGCTCCTGCATGAGAAGTAATACAACTCCTCTAACAGTTACAAAGACTTCCCTGATGTGGAGCTGAAATCTTCCTCTCTGTGAGTTCTGTTCAGTTATATCCTCTGAAACTAAGAAGAACAACTATGACCCCTCCAGTGAATCTTTCAAAGTCTTTAATAGAGCTATAGAAGAAGCAACTTGGATTAGTGAATAGAGAGCTGCCTATCTTGAGTGAGGAAGACCTGCCTCTGAGATGTGGTGTCACATTTGACCCTGAACAAGTCACTTAACTACTTAGTGCCTTCCCCTTTCCTGGACAATTCCCTAAAATTACTAAGTTCTAGGAAAGGTGTCATTCTAGGATAGTATTAGAAGTTCCTTGGCAAACAGATGAGATTACAGGTATTCGCCAAAAGAATTCTCCAAATTCTCCCTGAAAACATACATATTCCTCTACTCTTCATTTACATCTCCCTCTCTCACTTCCATTTCCATGAGATATAAGGCAGGGAAAAAATAGAAAACTATTTATAAAGAATTCTTGTTGCCCAGATTTCACATATAGTTGGATGGATGGGCAACCAATTGAGCTAGCCCATCAAGTAAACCAAGAATTGCAGATAGATAATAGAAAGAAATAGTAGGTTGAATTTGAAGAATGCCAAGCTGTTCATTGGCGAAGAAACCATCTTTTTAATATTATCAATATTATCTCAGTTATGCTATGTGACTAAGGATTTATGAAACACTGTGATCCCAAAAGAATCAAAATTTTAGGTGATTCCCAAAGAGTAAGGAAAAGATACATGATTGAATGTATATAGTTCTGAAACACATATATAGAAAAAATTAGCCAATCTGCATAGAGTAGAGCTTTAGGCTATTGTTCTCATAAGCAACAAGTTATTTAACCTCAATTTTCTCATCTCATAAAATAAAAGTGGTGGTAGAAGTTGCTGGAGCAACAACTAGTCTTTCTATAGCAGCTATTATTTGCCAAGAAAAGTTTCGACACAACAAATTGCATTTGAGCTTCATAGCATTCCTCAGAAGTAGGCACTATAAATCCTTATTTTACTTTGAGGAAACTAAGGCAAAGATTAAGTGATTTACCCAGGGTTATATGACCAAGTATCTGAATCTGGATTTGAATCCTGATCTTCTGGACTCCAGGCCTAGGACTCTATCCACTAGTATTACCTACCTATCAGGGAAGTTGTGTAGGAATGACATGGGCAGCTAGGTGATGCAGTGGGTAGAGCACAGGTCCTGGAGTCAGGAGGTCCTGAGTTCAAATTTGACCTCAGACACTTAATAATTGCCTAGCTGTGTGACCTTGGGCAGTCACTTAACCACATTGCCTTAAATAAATAAAAAAAGAATGAAGAAATAACCTTAGAAGTCTCAAAGCACTATATAAATGTGAATTACATTCTCTTTTGACTTAGACCTTATTGGTGATATACTTCACTCCAATTTGGATTCAATTGCTTTACACTGTAAATTAAAGCTTTCAACCATAGGATCTAGACCATGTAGTTTTCAATTTATTTATTTATTTTTTCTTTCACTCAAAACACACTGAATCAGAGAATCACAGATTTTGAGGATTGGAAATATCTTTAGTAACCCATTAGTCCAAATCATACAACAAAATATTCCCACTGTTATATGACACAAAATTATCTAGTCTGTGCTTGAAGATCTCAGTTGGAGGCAGGGAGTTTTAGTAAGTTAGATTCAGTAAAGGCCTGCAGATCCATTTCCCAAGCTTTAGGATTCCTCTCCCCCAATCCCTAATCCTCTACTTATTTTAATTTCCCCACTCATAATAGAGAGGTGTGAGTTTTTTTTTTTTTCATATGTGCAGGTAGCAAACTGCTGTTGAGCATGGGGTTTGAGCATGTGGACATCTTGGGGTATGTACAGAAGGAAGGAGAAGGAGAGTTGATATTTTTCTTGTACACCTTCATTAAGTTTATGACATACCCTTTAAGAGCCACTGGCATAGGTGAGGGAACATTGGGGTAAAGAAATCTGTCAATGAGCTCCATTCTCCTAATACCGCAAGTCACTGCTTTTCAGAAGCCTTAAACCCTAAATTCTTGTTTTCTGCAAATCCTTTCTGATGTCTTGTCAGCATGGGATGATATATAGCCTACCTAGTGGCCACCCTGACTGCCTTCCAAAGTCTGCCTCTAAGCAAGTCTGAGAATGTAGAAATCTCTCTGCCTAGACAGTGTGACTTGAAGAATCTTCTACAGATCTCCTCTTTTCCCCAATATCTTCCCTCCCCATCTACCTAAGTCAGAACCATCCCAGAATACCTTTTAACAATTAAAAAGGAAAGAGAATGGGGAAAAATACTGACTTAAAGAAAGCAAATAATGCATGAACTGAGACTCATAGAAATTAGAATTTCAAGAGATTGTGTTCAACCTCATTTTACAGATGAAGAAATTGCAATCCAGAGATATGTAGTGACCTGACAGCTCTCACACAGCTAGCTAGGTAATCATCAAATCAAAATCAGGTCTCAGGTCTGATTCTCTATCTAGTGTATTTTCCACTCTACCATCCTTGAATATAGAAAAGTTAGTGCTTCTTATTTCCCTGTCTCATCTCAGGACTCTGTCAATCATCAGTAATCCTTGAATCTTGTTTTACCGAAAGAGGTTTTCTGGGTAATGACACATACCAAGGAGAGCTTCCACAAGAACTCCTTATGGATGCTACCACGACTTATCAATTAGGGAACAGCAACGCTCTGACTCTTCCATTTGCTTTTCAAAGATTGAAGCAGCAGTCACGGCTGCTAAAGATGCCTTTCCCCGTTGGTCATCCACAAGCCCCCAGGACCGCTCTCAGATAATGAATAAGTTGGCAGATCTGCTGGAACAATCCCTGGAGGATTTTGCACAAGCTGAATCAAAAGACCAAGGTAAACCATGCCCTTCTTCAAATATTCCACTACTGGGGAAATCTAGTTTCTATTCATGGAACAAAAGGATTTAAATTTGGAAGAGATTTTACCTATCTAGTTTAAACCTTTAATTTTATAGCTTTATTACTCCCCAATTTCTATTCATAGGTTTGAAGCCCCCAGAGGAAAATTATTTCATATTTCACATTTTCTGTCACATCTTTTATGGTCATGTAACTCAAATTGGTAGCTTGTAGATTTAAATTCCTTGGGTGACTTCTCTTCTGGCCAATCTTTCCATAATGAGTTCAAAACTGAAAAATCTGCACCCCTTGGCTTCCATTTCTTCTACTCCCACCTCGGGTTATTAATACTACAATTCGATCATTGATTGAGAAAGACTTGGAACAAACTTCTAATGTAGGTAACACAACATAATCTGGAATCTGTTGTGTCACTAGGCTCAATTTGTTCTTCAATAAAAGAGAAGTATGAGCAAGAAAATTCAGACCTGGTTACATAGTTAAAAAGTATTTTTTAAATTACATATGCCTTTTATTTTTACAAGACATTAATTTCCTATCCCTGCTCCAAGAATTTGGTCAACCTTCTCTTATTATAAAGACACACACACACACACACACACACACACAAATATTTATAATACATTTGGCGTTCAGTTGTTTTAGTCATATCCAACCCCATGTGGGTTTTTATTGGCAAAGCAAAGTGGTTCATCATTTTCTATTCCAGATCCTTTGAAGATGAGGAATCTGAGACAAAGTTAAGTGACTTGTTCGGAGCAAATGCATAAATAATAGAAATATATCATTGTATATATGCATATATACATACACACACATGCACACACACACACACACACACACACACACACACACACATATATATATATATATATATATATATATATATATATATATACATACGTATGTATGTATGTAATGTACAAACCAAAACCCAATCTTAGATCAATCTAGTACTCAGTAGTTATGGTGAAGAGTAGACATAGGAGCCTAGCATAGAAACCCCTTCAACTTAAGGAAAATTGATAACTCTAAATTGCAGATCTTAATGTTATTGCTCCATTTGGAAACACATCACATGTAACTGTTTTTCTTCTTACAGATTAACTGTTGATCCTCTCCCATTCTTTAACTGGAGAAATACTTTTCTTTAATATAGACTTTATAAACTCTATAAACTGCAGAAATACTCTTCTCTTCTTGAATATAGACTTTATAAACTCTTTATAAACTCTTTAAACACCATCCTTACAAGGACTAGTTATTAATGTGTATAACAGTTTAAGTAAGAGAACTACAAAGTTCATCAAACCCAATCCATCTGGTTATTCACACACCCATTGCTGTGTTGTTCAATCAGAATAGACTCAAAGCAACATAATCCCAACCAGACTCCAAAGTCCAAAGCCTTCTTTGCTTTGCCTTCTCAAACCAGAAATGAGAGTAGAGAGCAACAAAACTCTTAAAAAAGCTTCACCTTAGCACCTACCCTTGTATCAGGAGGATCTGAGTTCAAATTTGACTTCAGATATTTGATAGTTACTAGATGTGTAATTTTGGGCAATTCATCTAACTCAGATTGCCTCAGGGGGAAAAAACTTAAACTTCATCTTTTTCTAACATTAAGTGATCTATGGGATAGATTTAAATAAGAGCCTTCTGTCTCGCAATATTGACTTTTTAAAACTATGTATCAGTTTCCAAATGTTTAAATAATTTATCATTTTTTGAAGTTGTATCCTCTAATATGCATGAAATTTGAATTCTCCAAGATTGTGAGACTATTTCTTTACATTCATATTACTTCAAATGAATGGATGATTTAGCAAATGAACAAAGGAATGAATGAATAAATAAGTAAATAAATACATGAATAAATAAATAATTTTCCCCTGCTGATTTATAACATTAAATCATTCCTATACAAGAGAGACATCACTCTGCCTTGTTGACAAAGAGATCCAAGTCTTCAAATCAACCCCACAGATCATTTTCTCTCCCAAACTGTTCAAATTCTACTGGAAAACTATGTTTTTTTTCATATTCATCTTTTAGCAGGGTCAATTAAAACAAAGTTCTTTTTCTAATCATAATAGGTAGGATAACTTATCCATAATAGGGGCAATATCTACATTATGTCATCTGACTATCAATGTAAAACTGTTTCTTTACCCAAAAACTATTTCTCTCCCTTTCATCACTAACTACTTCACATGAAAGGACTTTAAAAGGCAAAGTATATTGTTTTCCCAGTTCTGATGACTTCATTCTATATATGTTCATATAAATCTTTCCATGTTTCTCTGAATTCTTCATTTTTATTTCTTATGGAGCAGTAATATTTCATTACATTCATATACACAATTTGATTAGACATTCCACAGTTGATGGACACCTACTTTGTTTCTAGTTAATTTGCTATTTCAAAAATTGCTGCAATGAGTATTTTAGTGTTTATTAGGGCTCTTAAGTTTTTGTCTCTGATTTCAGGTATTTGCTTTGCTGTGAATTCAAAAGGCACAAACTCATTTAACATTAACAGTATTTAAATGATGTGACACATTTTATTAACAGTATTTCAACTCACTTTCAAGACCAATCTACAATTTCAACAATTATCGTGAGAGACTTATTTTTAAGAGAAAGCCACAGAAGAACTGCCTTGTAAAGACATTGCTTTAGAGGTTGTTTTGCAACTACTTGGTTCTTACAAAAGTGCATGCAGGTTTCTTATGTTTGTGCAGTCTGTAGGTGACACTGTTCGGATTGGTAAACAAGTGGTCCTTCTCTGCCATCTGGCAGGTTGTGGGCTTACTATCATAGTAAGAAAGCAACTGGATGAATTAAGGAATGAGAAAACGGCAGCAAAAGCCCAGTTGAGGTTGAATAACATGATTTTACTCTGAAGCCAAAAAAAAATGTGACTTTTTAATAGCACTGCCTAGAACTACAGCTTTTATCTAGAGCAGATTAGCAGAATGGGGAATTTTGGAGCATGAAGTTCAGAATGGGTACGATAGCAAGGAAATAAACGATATGGAGGATTAAAGGACTGGTGATTACAGTGAGGAAAAAGGAACTAAAGAAAAAGAAGAGACAGCAGAAGGGAGAATATGAATCAAGATGTAGGAAGTGAAACAGTCTTCTGTGGATTCTAAAAATGTAGCCATGTTAATGAGAGTGACAGAAATTAAGAAAAAAATGAAATGCTTAGAGAATTGAGGAACTTTGAGGACAAGGTGTTGAGAGAATCACTGAACTTGCATAACAGTAGAACACAATTGGAGAAGAGGAGCTATGAATCTGATACTGAACACACTGAGGAAGTTGGAAGAGTGCCCTGAAGATCAGAGGATAACTGATAAGGGTAGGAAAAGGATGCCTTAATTAGATGGTGTGAACTGCTGTGATGGAGATAGTTGTGTAGCAGAATAGTATTTGTTTTGCAAAAGGAAATGAGAAATAAAGAGAATACTAATCCCTCCTTCTAAGTTTAATCTTGAGGGTAAGGAAGTAGAACAAAACTGAGGCCTTTGGAAAGCATTGCTATGCATATATCCTCAGAGGAAAATCAGATTTCAGCTTATCTGAGTTGCTTTAGGAATGCTTAAGGAAAAAGTCAAGAGAAACCAAGAGATATACAGAAACAAAGATTTTGTTTGTGTGTGTGTTGTGTGTGTGTGTGTGTGTCTGTGTGTGTGTGTATAGAGGGATATTTACAATAAAATGAGATTTCCCAAGAGCAAAATGAGAGGGGCTTATTGATGAGTGAACAAGGCTGGTCCAGAAAGGGTTGAGAATGAAAGTGCCCAAGGGAAGGAAAATGGGAACAATTTTCAGTTATAATGTCAAAAAGATCAGGAAACCCACTAATGGCAAAACATAGGTTTATAGTAATTTGTGGTATGTGATATGGTAGAAGTTTATGGTTGGAAAGTAAAATTTGAAAACTCAAGAACTCAGAGGTGGTACAATTCAAAAAAGATTCTGAGATTTTGCTGTGATTGTTATAAGACAATGATTGAAACTGGATGGACAGTCTACTGGAGTAGAGAAATTTAAGGAATTAGTGTTAGATAATGTGGCATGGAAAATCCCTTTAAGATATGCTTTGAACTCATATGAACCATTTGTCTGTGAATGCTTTACTTCTCAGCACCCTAAGCAAATAACCAAGATTATGTTCAAAGAGAAATTGTCAGTCTACATTAGTGAAAGGAAATTTTCACTTAGGCAGATCCTCCCACTAAAAAAAGGAATTCCCTTCCCCACTCATTTGGCAAAAATATCTCACAGCTTTGTTTTGAAGCTCTAATGAGGTAATGTATATCTAAAGTGCTCTGAAAACTAAGAAGCAGTATGGTATAGAGAATAGAGAACTAGACTTGGACCCAGAAATAACTGGGTTCAAATCTTTCCTCACATTGTGTGACTCTGGGTAAGTCTCTTTACTTTTTGAGACCTCAGGATTTTTTCAATCTGTAAAATGAGGGAATTGGACTTAGTGTAGATCTACATCTATGAGCACTGTTGTTATAGTAACTTCTGCCTCTTCATGACCCATTTGGAGATTTCTTGGTAAAGATACTGAAGTGGTTTGTTATTTCCTTATTTCCTTCTTCAGCTCATTTTTCAGATGAGGAAACTGAGGCAAATGGGGTTAAGTGACTTGCTTGGGACCACACAGCTAGCATTTGAACTCATGATTGAATTCATGAGGATATATCTTCCTGATTCCAAGTCGAGCACTCAATATCTGTAGCACCCTTACTATGAGCATATGCACATATGAAATACTATGGTACATTTTTCTATTATTATTATTATTATTATTGGCATTTATTACCATGAATATTGAAATTTCAGAGAATGATGCCAGGATATAGGGTAGAGAAGACCATAAACCAGGCCCTAATGTCACTGAGAACATTGTGAGAAAGTCAGAAGTAGTAGAAAGAATATGAAAGGAAGAACATTTTATTTCAAGATAGGAGAGGCTATTGAGAATTAGAATAGAAGAAAGGTCTTGAAACAACAGTATGGGAAACTACTTGACTTTGGGCAAGTAACAACCCTGATTACCTTGCACCTAGGACCAGCTCCAGTCAACCCGATTCAGATCTGGCCACTGGACCCAGATGGTTCTAGAGGAGAAAGTGAGGTTGGTGATGTAGTACAGCATCCTCTTACTCAAATGCAATTCATGTGCTTCTCATGCATGGCATTGCCTCCCTGATATTTGTGGTTTTCTTCTTTGAGAGAAGGACAAACATCATCATGAAGTAGTAGTGGAGGGCAAGGAGAAGGTTGATGAAGCACCCTTCTATGGCCCTGGAAATTAAAAATTGTTCAAAGTAGAGGACCAGAGTGATTGTAATCCATGTTAAAGGGAAAGCCAAGTTCCTGATCTATCAAAGTGGTTATTCAATAAATAAACATTTATTAAGCTTCTAATATTGAGCCAGGCACTGTGCTAAGTGCTAAGTAGTCCCTACTCTCTAGGAACTTACTATTTAATAAGGAAAAACAGTACACAAAAAAGAAACTAAAAAGAAATGGGGAGGAGAATAAGTGGAAAATGGAGAGATTGTTGGCCTAGACCCCCCCCCCCAATTTAAATGGAGGTTTTTAAAGTTCATGGCTCTGTCCTCCAAGATGGAACTGATGAACTGTGAGTACCAAAGTTGTTTGGAACTTTTTGGATGATGATACTTCCCAATGAGGATCATGATGGAGAAATCCAAAGATTTCTAAATCTAAATCTACACCTAAAATACTTCTGAGCTGGGTAGGAAATGGAGATGTAATCTTTAAGGTTGCCTTCCATCTTGCTTATCTATTTTTTCATGTATTGTCTACTACATTAGAATATGAGCTTCCCAAAAGGCATGTGCTGGTTTTACCTTTGTGTCACTAGCACTTTGCACAGAAGGTAAATAAACATTGTTGGCTTGACTTGATTGATTGAATGGAATTTTAGTTGGATATAAACTCCTTGAGAGCAAAAGCTATTGTCATTTTGTCAATATATCCCTAGCAGTCAGCCCAATGCTGAACACATAGTCAATTGAGTTGAATTGAATTGAAATGTTTGAAATGGATTGAGACTATAGAAAGAGTCTAATAGGAAGATGGGTTAGGAGATAAGTAACTCAGATCCAAATGAGCAAGAAGAGGAGTAGGGATGAATCCCACAGGGATAAGGTTTTAGAGAGGATATAATATGTGCATTTATTTTGCATCTAAGGCATTATGACTGGATTACTAGGATTCAGGAACTAAGGTAATTGGAGTAGCATGCTCCATTAATGGAACTTAGGTCATTGTATTGGATCTGGTGTCATTCATTCATTCAGCAAATATTTATTGAACATCTACTATATATATTGGTCTTTGAGGGCTCTACTTTCAATAATTTTACATTTCATTATGGGAAAAATATGTATATAAATAAGTGAATACTGAATATGTATATAAAGTAATTGGGGAAGAATAGTTTAAGCTTTATTTAGGAAGCACTTGAGCTTGAAGGAAGTTAGAAATTCTGAGAGGCATAGGGATAAGAAGGGAGCACATTCTAGGTTTGCAATATTTAGGTTGTATGAAGGCAGAAGAATTAGGTCTACATTCTAGTTCTGCTACAAACAATGAATCCTCCTAAGTGGTTGCTTGAATCTGTAGTGTTTGAAGTTTTTATTATGTAAAATATCATCATTGGTTTTAACCTAAAGAAACCATACAGTACAAATTCAAATAACTCAGCTACTTCTAGAGATCAATTGTTGGAACTAATTGGACTAATTAGACCATGCTTCTTTTTTTTCTTTCAATTTCCTTATCTATTAAATGAGGGAATTGATATGGATGCTGCCACCTTTAAGTGTTCTGACCATTTCATTTATGCTCCAGCTCTCAATATGGAGGTCAAATGAATCCTTTTCTCTAAGTCTTTGCCACTTCTGCTGACAGGTTTTGTTCAATCACGAGGTGTGCCATGGCTGACCCAGTAATAGCACACATCTGCGCACCTGAGACAGTCTTGATGGTCTCCCCTGACAGTCTGGATTTGATCATTTTACCACGTGTGTTGGGGTAGAAATTTAGTAAACAATCATTTTCTTTCAAAGGGTTCTTTTGTGATGAGCTGGTTCAGCTACTTTGATATTTGTTGTCTCAGTCTCTTTGAAGCATGTGCAGACAAGGGTGTTTCTGAATTGAATGAAAATGTGTGGGTGGAGGAGTGTTTGGGCTAGAAACACTGAATATTAAGTATTCATGACTTGTGTTCAGTCCACAAACATAAAGCAAACTGTATGTGGTCCATTTTAACCCCATGTGGCTGCTTATGGGCTATTCAAGTTTTCAAGTTCTTGAGCCCAGTAGATTTCCATGTTCTACTCAAGGGCTCATTTTGGAATTTAAATGCTTACATTTTCTTCTCCCCAGGGATGATGTTCAACAAACAATAAAGAAACCAAGATGCCTTAGTAGATGCTGGGAATAGATAACAAGTGAGGCAAGGTTGAAAGGTCATGTGGAGTGGAGAATAATGGATCAGTCTGGAAGTCAGAATGACCTGGGTTCAAGTTTTGCTTCTGGCACATATTTAGGGTAAGGGGAGAAAGACTAAGTCTTTATATTAGACTTACTATGTGTTAGGAAGACCTAGGTTCAAATCCTACCTTTGACACATTGATTGTGTGACCTTGGGCAAATCATTACATGCTTCAGGCAACTTGCTAAGATTGGAAATGATACAGAGGGACTGTTCATCTGCATTAATAACGAGTAGCAAGGATTTACATAGCACCTTCTATGTGCTAGGAAATGTGCTAAGCACTTAGCAATATCTCATTTGACTTTCATAACAGTCCTGGAGGTAGATACTATTTTTATCCTTATTTCATAGGTGAGGAAACTGAGGCAAACAGGTGAAATGTCTTGTACAATGTCACACAGATTGCAAATGAGGATAAATTTGAACTCAGATCTTGATTCCACTTTAACATTTAGATACGTTCACATAAGTGAAAGGAATTTCTATCTTGGGAATTCTCTATACAGTGAATTTGCAAGTCGAGTCTACCCCAGTTCAAAGGCTTTAGTTTTTAATATTGTGTTCCCATTTACTTTTCTCAAATCCTTCTTCTACTGCATACTAATCTATGTCTTTGAATAGTGGTTTAATGTTCCAAGCCTTTGTTTTCTCATCTCTAAAAGGAAAGGGTTGGAATAGATCACCTCTGAGATTCTTTCCAGCTCTAAATATATGGTCTTGTGCTATATGGACCTGAATCTTAGTGAACCTCTCTTTAGTTCACTACAAATAATTATGATATGCCTTCAACTGCTTTCCTCTGACAGGGAAAACAATCACATTTGCCAGAACTGTGGACATCCCACGGGCTGTATACAATTTCCGATTCTTTGCCTCCTCAATTCTTCACCACACTACAGATGCTACGCAGATGGATTCCATGGGCTGCATGCACTATACTGTAAGAAGTCCTGTTGGAATTGGTAGGTACTTCTGAACTGGTGGGAAAGGACAGATGTTGAAATCAAACCTCACAAAGTAAACTCTTAACTAATGGGTTTTTTCCCTTTTTTGTCACCTCTCTGGCACTACTTGATTTCTTGAAAACCAGAGTTACTGAATGACTTCAACAATCCCTACAAATCCTAGGCTTCCCCTCTGATTTAACTGGGTTCTTCAGACCTTGTTAAACCCTCTCAGTTTCTCTCACCCTAAAATTTGTCCGCTTTTGACCACATAAATACTTGCAGTACCCCAAAATAGCCACCAGATACCACTATTTCCTCAGAGGAAAAAAAAGTAGCCTTGGACCACAGTAAACCCTGACAGCTATAGTAGATGGAATTTTAGTCATGGTGGATAAAGGGGAATAGGAGACAGATGAAAATGGGACATTTTATCTCTTTGTATCATAAACCAAAACTATAAGGCATTACAATAAGGTTACTGCAAACTTCCTGCGGAGGAGGGAGCTAAAATATATTTTAATGATATTCTGTGAGCTCCTAAAGAAGAGGTTTCCAATACTCATTCTAAAAAGTATGAAATGTATGTTGATCCTGGTGATAAATGCTATAGGGCAGGCAATAAAATTCAGGCCTTTGGTTTTTCATAAACAATTTTTGTTGATGTGGTTGTTATATTTAATTACTGAATGCCAATAAGACTTCAAAGTCTTAAATTGCTACAGAAAGTCTGATGGGATGAGCATGGGAAGGACTTTACCAAACTTCATATTTAAAGACAGTGAGTCCTTCCTTAACTAGAGTTCACTTATCTATCAGCTCCAATGATCTGGACTAGTATTAGTAAAGAAATGGGATTGGGGAGGTGGGAGTGAGGGTGAAAGACCTCAACTGATAAAATAAGATTGTTATCATGCCTATACACATTAAAGTCTAAGTCCTTTGCTTGTAAGAAAGCTAAAAAGACCTCCACTCAGTGCTTACTATTTTTATTTTAGATAGAATCCTAAAAAAATCCTTGTATTGTAGTTTTTTAGCCTATATCTAATTAAAGAAAATGATGCCTGTTGGTGAAGAAGGAGAAAGAATTTATTATTCAGAAATGGAAACAAAAATTCACAAAGGTCAGTTTCTTATTGGCCCAACAATCAATTTCAATAGTCCCAGATGGATCATTATTACTGAATACTACATTAAATGATCAATCAACAAACATTTTTGATTTTCAGATTGGAGGCCTCAAAACAATTTTAAAAATATTTATTATATTGTTTTACATGATTGCACCTGTATAACCTTTATCATTCTGCTTATAGACTCAAGGATGGGGGAAATGACAGGAGAGATAAAATTTAGAACTCAAAACTTAAAAATATGAATGTCAAAGTTGTTCTTATATATATAATTGGGGGAAATAGCTTTTTAAATATATTTCTTCTTTCTTTCTTTCTTTCTTTCTTTCTTTCTTTCTTTCTTTCTTTTCTTTCTTTCTTTCTTTTTTGATTTCCAAATCTCTGATTCCTGATCCTCCCTACCCACTAAAATGGCAAGCAATATGATATCAATTATATATATGAAATCATGTAAAACATTTCCATATTAGCCATACTATGCAAAAAATTCAGGAAAAATAAAGTTAGAAAGCTACATTTCAATTTGTACTCAGAGTTCATCAGTTCTTTTTTTTTTTTACAAGTGGATAGCATTTTTCAGCAAGAGTACTTAGGAATTTTCTTGGATTAAAGCATTGATCAGAGTACTTAAGCCTTTCATAGTTGATTATCATTATAATGTTGTTACTATGTAAAGTGATCTCCTGGTTCTGTTCAATTCAATCTGCATCGGTTCATATATGTCTTTCATTGTTTTTCTGAAACCATCTTCCCCCTTATTTCTTATACCATAATCACATAGTATCATAATCATATTTCACAGCTTGTTCAGTCATTCACCAATTAAAGGCATTACTTCATTTGTTAATTCTTTGATACCACAAAAAGAGTAACCAAAAGTATTTTTGTACATATAGGTCCTTTGCATTTTAATTTGATCTCTTTAGGGTACAGAACTAGCAGGGCATTGTTGGATCAAAATTTTCTAGTCCTTTTGACACAATTGCAAATTGTTCTAGTTCATAGCTCCCCTAACACTGCATTATTGCAGCTGTTTTTTTCTCATCCTCCCAGTATTTGTCATTTCTTATAGCTTTGAAATGGTACCTTAGTGTTGTTTTAATCTTCATTTCTCCAATCTATAGTGATTTAGAACATTTTTTATGGGACTATATATAGTTTTGATGTCTTCTTCCAAAAACTGCCCATTCATATCCTTTAACAATTTATCAATTAGGGAGCGATTCTTATTTTTACAAATTTGACTCAGTTTCCTTTATTTTTGGAAAAATATTTTTATCAGAGAAACTTGCTATAAAAATTTTTATATTACTTTATTGTTTATTATCTCTTTTAATTAGGTCTATTTTGTTGCTTTTGCTTTTTTTGAGATTGTTATTGCTATTCATTATTTTTTTGCTTCAGCTAAAGCATAAAATATTCTGCTCTATGTCTCCACTTTAATGTTGTATGTGTCTTTATGTTTCATGTATGTTTCTTGTAAACAACATATTGTTATACTCTAGTTTCTAATTCATTCTGCTATCTGCTATCTGCTTCCATTTAATGGGTAAGTGCATCCCAATCACATTCACAGTTATGATTTCAGTGTTGTTTCCCATCATCTTATTTTATTATTTTTATCCTTCTCTCTTTTTTACTCCTATTTTTCCTAAAAGTTTTCTTTGCTTCTAACCACTTCTACCTTAAATTTCCTCCCTTTTTATCAATCACTGCTTAACACCTTCCCCTCTTATTTCCCTGTTATTTTAGATAGAATTCTATATCCAGCTAAATGTATACATTCTTTCTTTTTTGAACCAATTCCAATGAGAGTGAAGTTCAAGCACTGTCTGCCACCAATCCCTATTCCTCCCCTCTCCTGTAAAAGCCTTTCTTTGCATATCTATTTTGGTGAGATGATTTTAGCTAATCTTCTCTATCTTCCAGTGCATTCCTCTTTCTCATTCTTTTATTTTCTTTTTTAAGATCATCCCAATCTAACTGAACTCTGTCAATTGTCCTCTGTTTATGTGGACTGCTTTTTTTTACTTTTAGGAAGGTTTTATTTATTTTGGGTTTTACAATCCCCCCCATCTCTCTTCCCTCCCCCACCCCCCACAGAAGGCAGTTTGCTAGTCTGTAAATCATTCCCATGGATTGATCTAAGTTTATTGTGTTGAGAGAGAAATCATATCCTTGAGGAAGAAACATATAGTATGAGATATAGCAGAATGACACATAATAAATGGATTGTTCCTTAGAATAATAAGCAGTATCTATTTGAAACCATCAACAAGCATTATATGCAATGGGGATAGGCTAGAGGCATTCCCAATAAGATCAGGGGTGAAACAAGGGTGCCCATTATCACCACTACTATTCAATATCATATTAGAAATGTTAGTTTCAGCAGTAAGAAAAGAAAAAGAAATTGAAGGAAGAGACAAAACTCTCACTCTTTGCAGACACATGATGGTATACCTAGAGAATTCCCCCAAAATCATCTAAAAAGCTACTAGAAATAATTAGCAACTTTAGCAAAGTCACAGAATATAAAATAAAGTCTCATAAATCCTCAATATTTCTACATATGACTAGCAAGATTCAGCTGAAAGAGCTAGAAAGAGAAATCCTATTCAAAGTAACCTCAGACAATATAAAATACTTGAGAGTCTACCTGTCAAGGCAGACTCAGAAACTTTGAAAACAATTACAAAACATTTCTCACACAAGTAAAATCAGACTTAAATAACTGGGCAAATAGGCCCAACATAGGCCAAACAAATATAACAAAAATGACAATTTTACCAAAATTAAACTACTTGTTTAATACCCTACCAATCAAAATTCCAAAAAATTACTTCAATGAGTTAGAAAAAAATGTAAGTAAATTCATATGGAGAAATAAAAAGTCGAGAATCTCCAGGCATTTAATGAAAAAAAAGTATAAAAGAAGGTGGCTTATCCCTACCAGATCTAAAATTATATTATAAAGCGTCAGTCATCAAAACTGTCTGGTATTGGCTAAGAAATAGAGTGGTGGATCAGTGGAATAGACTAGGTGCAATAGCAGGAGACGATTATAGTAATCTGCTGTTTTATAAACACAAAGAGTACAGCTATTGGGCTAAAAGCTCTCTCTTTGATAAAAACTGTTGGGAAAATTGCAACTTAGTAGGGAAGAAACTTGGACTAGACCAACACCTCACACCTTATACCAAGATAAGCTCAAAAATGGATACAGGACCTAGATATAAAAAACACTATTATAAGCAAACTAGAAGATCAAGGAGTAGTTTACCTGTCAGATCTATGGAAAGGGAAGCAGTTTGTGACCAAGGAAGAGATGAAGAACATCATTCAAAACAAACTAGATAATTTTGATTACATTAAATTAAAAAGATTTTGCACAAAGGATTGGAAATTAAGTAAATGTCTTTCAATTGGGGAATGGCTTAGCAAACTGTGGTATATGAATGTCATGGAACACTATTGTTCTATTAGAAACCAGGAGGGATGGGATTTCCGGGAAACCTGGAGGGATTTGCATGAACTGATGCTGAGTGAGATGAGCAGAACCAGAAAAACACTGTATACCATAACAGCAACATGGGGGTGATGATCAACCTTGATGGACTCGCTCATTCCATCAGTGCAACAGTCAGACACAATTTGGGGCTCTCTGCAAAGGAGAGTGCCATCTGTATCCAGAGAAACAACTGTGGAGTTAGACCAAGGACTATTCCCTTAAATTTAGGGGAAAAAAACTTGATATCTTTTTGTCTGATCTTGCTATCTCTTATACTTTATGTTTCTTCCTTAAGGATATGATTTTTCTCTCATCACACTCAATTTGGATCAGTGTATACCATGGAAACAATGTAAAGACTGGAAGATTGTCTTCTGTTGGGGGTGGGGGGAGGCAAGCAAGATTGGGGGAAAATTGTAAAACTCAAATAGTATCTTTAAGGGGTGGCTAGGTGGTGTAGTGGATAAAGCACTGGCCCTGGAGTCAGGGGTACCTGGGTTCAAATCTGGTCTCAGACACTTAATAATTACTTAGCTGTGTGGCCTTGGGCAAGCCACTTTACCCTGTTTGCCTTGCAAAAACCTAAAAAAAATATCTTTAATAAAAAAAAGCTTTTGCACAGACAAAACCATTATAACCAAGATCAAAAGAAATGTAGTAAATTGGGAAACAATTTTTATGACTAGTGTTTCTGACAAAGGACTCATTTCTAAAATATATAGAGAATTGAGTCAATTTTTTTTAAAAAAAAGACAAGCTATGTGAACTAATTCTAACTGCCTTAATAATGATAAAATTTTAGGAGTTATATATATCCTTTTCCCATGTAAGACTATAAAACAGTTTAACTTTATTGAATACCTTAGTTTTCGCTTTCTTATTTACCTTTTATGCTTCTCTTGAGTCTTGTACATTTTCTATTCAGTTCTGGCCTTTTCATCATGAATGCTTGAAAATCCTCTCTTTCATTAAATATCCACCCCTCCAAAAAAGGAACAATATTATATTTTGTTGGGTTGGTGATTCTTGGTTGTAATTCTAGCACCTTCACCTTCCAGAATATCATTTTTCAAGCCCTCCTTTAATGTGGAAGCTGCTAAGTTCTGTGTTATCCTGTTTGTGGCTTCATGATATTTGATTTCTTTCTGACTTCTTGAAATATTTTCTCCTTGACCTGGAAATTCTGGAATATGACTGTGATATTCCTAGCAATTCTCATTTTGGATCTCTTTTAGGAGGGGATTGGCAAATTCTTTCAATTCTTATTTTGCCTTCTGGTTCTAAGATATCCAGGCATTTTTCCTTGATAATTTCATGAATATGATAGCTAGGTTCTTTTTTTGAATATGACTTTCAGGTAAATTTTTTTTGCATCTTCTTTCTGTCTGACCAGTTCTACCATTTTTTTTTAGGTTTTTGCAAGGCAATGGGGTTAAGTGGCTTGCCCAAGGCCACACAGCTAGGTAATTATTAAGTGTCTGAGGCCAAATTTGACCTTAGGTCCTCCTGATTCCAGGGCTGGTGCTCTATCCACTGTGCCACCTAGCTGCCTTCAGTTCTACCTTTTTAAGGAGTTCTTTCTTTTAATGAATTTTTATTCTTCTTTAACATTACATCAATTCTATAATTTAAGGTGTTCTTTTCTTTACTGAACCCCTGTACAAAGCTATTAATTCTCTTTTCATAATTTTCTTTCATCACTCTCATTTTTTCCCTCAATTTTTCCTCTACCACTTTTGTCTCTTTCTCAGACTCTTCCAGTACTTCTTCTTGAACTTGAGTCCTATTAGAATTTTTCTTTGAGACTTCAATTGTAGCTGTTTTTATGCTGTTGTCTTCTTTTGAGTTTGTCTTGTTCTCCCCTTCAATTGTAGAAACATTTTGTTTTGTTTTTATGTTTTTTGTTTGTTCATTTTTGACGTATTTTATGGTTTATATTTTGACTTTGAACTTAAAATTAATGTTGATCTCTATATATTGACTTTGAACCTTATGTTAATGCTAGTCTCTGCTCCCAAAATTGCCACCACTTGTTGCTACCAGCTATAGTACCTGCAGTTAGTGCTTGATGCATGTTTTCTGGGAAGGCTCCTATGTTGCTATCAAAGACCTCTCCTGTCAACCTCCTCAGTTGTCTTAAACCAGAAAAATGTTCCTCTACTGCTCCAATTTTTTTTATTTGAGACATTATTTTAAAGTTGTTTGGAGGACAATGTTGAGAAAGTCAAGCTAAGTGACTGCCTTTTCTTTGCCATCTTGGCTCTACCCCCGTCCTTAAAATAATTTTTTAAAGGTTAATATCAAAGGAGGCAGCTAGTAGCAGCAGTTTGAACTCTTGGCCTAGAGTCAGGAAGATTAGGAAAATCCAGCTTCAGACACTAGCTTTATGATTCTGAATAAGTCATTTAACTTGTTATACCTCATTTTTTTCAATTGCAAAATAGAAATAATAATAACACCTACCTCCCAGGTTGGTGGTAAGGATCAAATCAGATATTTATAAAGCACTTATTATTGTATCAGGTATATAATAAGCACTTAATAGATACTTGTTCCTTCTTCTTTCCCTAAGAAGACATTTAAATTACTCCATTATGTATGTAATGCATTTTGGAGAGTAAGGGCACAGTACCCATGACCTAGGAGGTAAGTTCTATGGAATTGCCTAAGACACAGTAAAATAAAGTGATTTATTTCCCTGGAGATAGTCCCACAGTTAGCATGTGAGTTGAGATCTGAGGTCTATTTGTGTTCAAACTCAAGGCTCAATCTACTCTATCATATTGCTCTCCAATAAAACATATGCTCCTTTTTTAAATGTCACTTAAAGGAACACTTAAGTTTTCTAGAGAATTCACTTTCATTAGGTTGTTTTATGATTTTGGGACATATCATTTCAGTCTCTCCTTTTGTTTGCCTCTCTTAGCTGGCTTGATTAGTCCTTGGAATCTACCACTTTATTTGTTGACCTGGAAGATTGCTCCAGCTATTGCTGCTGGAAATACAGTGATTGCGAAGCCAAGCGAGATGACATCAGTGACTGCATGGATGCTGTGCCAGCTCTTAGATAAAGCAGGTAATTGGGATGCCAAAGAAGGTCTAATTCCCTGATGTACACATTTTGCAGGCCTTAAGACAACTGGCATTGTTAAAGCAGGATCAAAAGGTGTTAGAAAGAAATCAGTAGAATCAACAGACAGAAAAATGCTGCAATGGAACGAGTTGCTAAGCTTGGAAAGAAAAAGTCAATTCAAATCCTACCTCTTAAATTTACTTATGACCTGAGGCAAGGCATTTCACATCTCTTAGCTTCAGTTTCTTCATCTATAAAATGGAGATAGTAATCAAACAGAGTTGTTATGAAGATCAAATGAGATAATAAATATACAAATTATTGTGAAAACCTTAATGGCATTATATAGATTCTAGTTATTAGTATTATTACAACCATTATTTCTATCTTTTGCTCAATATAAGAACCAGTTCTAGTAGAGAAGGACTTTTCAGTAGTGGTGATTGTGTATGTGTGTGTATGTGTATCTTAATAGCACCTAGTCAGAAAGCTTAATCTACAGGACTTTCTAATAATTTGTTGGTTCCCCTATCCTATTACTCTTATATATAACACAAATGCCAGAGGAGTCATTGTACTTCCTTATTGAAAAGAGGCTGCTGAAACGCTACATCGGAACACAATTTGGTATCAGATGGTTCCTAAAATGTTCAATCTAAATGTATTTTAGCTTAACAGTAACTCACAAATTACTCATACTTGGTGAAAACAAATATAATATCACATACTCATGCAGATGAATTACTTAGAATATGTCACTCATTCTCCTAAGCATGGAAGATAAAAATACAGCCAAATAAGACAATTCTGTTCTTCAGAGAACTTACATTCTAATAGGGGAAGGTAGTACATAAGGAGAGTGATAGTGAGGGAGGAAGGTAAACATGGAAGTGTTGATGTGATTACTATTTTCAGAACTGAAGTTGAAAATTCCATGGTTGCAGAGGGAGCAATATGAGAGTCAGGATGGCACAATATGCTCAAAAAGTTGCTTGGTGGGCTTGGCAGGCTAGATAAGGTGAATGCTCACTAATCAGAGGTTCAGATCCTACTGGTAGGGGTCTGATTTGGGGAAAGGAGAGAAAAAAGAGAAGATGTAACTGCAATAAAGGTGATTGGTGTGGAAATGATTGAAAAATGGCACAAGGAGCCTAAGTGTGACTAGATAAAGGTAAAATTAAAAAAAAAAGAATTTCTGGGCAGAGAAGAAAGAGGAGAAGACTCAAGTATAGGAAGTATATCATGAAGTTGGTATTTGCTTGTGATGTATAATATAATTAATAATATAATATAATATAATATAATATAATACAATACAATACAATACAATATAATATAATATAATTAATATAAAATACAGATTGGGATATGCTATCAATCACATATCATTCACTACCTATAGAGTGGGTATAGATCCTTTCCACTAAATCCTATTTCAAATATAAAATAGCCATCAATAACTTACCAATCTTAGAGAGGTTTCTAAAGCTCAGAGGGATTTAAATACTTGATGTGGACTCTTAACCAATTACAAGCAGGATTTTCACACAAGATGATGCCAAACTATTTCCTTCCTGAGCATTTCTCCCTTTTCTCTTTCTTCCTGTTTCTCCTCTCTTTAATTCCTCCTCTCTTTCATCTCCCTATCTAATTTTTCTTTCCCTTTCTTCTCTTCTCTTATCATCTATGCATGTTTGAATATGCATATGTCTGTGAATGATTGTGTGTGTATACATACATATACTCTGTTGTATTCAACAAGCATATTATCATTTTTCCAAATAATAGGTACTTTTACTAAACTCTGGACTCCTGCTCTGCATAGTTCATAATCTAAAAGATAGCTTTCTTACAGAGAACTATAATTTTGGAATATGCTGAGTTTATAAGAAGAGTATAAATGATGTATTATGAGTTCTGGGATGGTTGTCACAATTTGGTCTTTTCATAGTCCACACTTAACTTGAATGAGTGCTTCAGGCCATTGGCTTTGTAAAGGGAACTTACCCCATGTCCTTAGTGATAAAAATCCCAATTCAAAAGAATAAAACTCAACTTACTGTCTCGGTGTCCTAGTCCTTCAATGTATTCCTTGCTGCTAATGCCAAACATTTTCCTTCTTTCCTGGTGTGTTCACTGATTGCTGCCTTCAGGCTATTTCTTCCATTTATACTCTGTTCTGTGAAGTTATGTGAAGCATTACAAGGTGAGATCTTTGTAAAGGATCTCATTTATTCTCCTCCTACTCCATCTATTTAGAGAAGCCTGGGCTGTCAAGAGACTTAACTTGAAGCTTTAAAATTTGCTATATAGAAATTTTTATTTCTTTGATTATGACCTGAATAATTTTCTTCTCAGGGAAAGGGTTGCTCCTTTTCAAAACTCAATCAATGTTTGGTCAGAATGGTGAGCAGGAACAGAAAGAATATCCAGAAGCATTCAATTCTTAACAGTCTTAAAGTCAGCCCACACTGAGACCTAATCAAAATGCTAATGCTTTTCTATAAGAAAAATCAATCACACTGGTGAAAGGAACTGATTTTCCTCATATGGAAAACATGCAGCTTAGATGAGATCCCTATCATCTTTTCTACTCTTAAAAGTTTCTATAAATATTAGAAATCATTCAACACAATTTTCCCCTTCAGACTCTCTAGGTCCAACCTCTCCATTCCCTTTCAACTCTTCCCCAGCTCCCATTGAAGATTTAAAGGCAAGACCCTCCCTAGGCAAAGGTGTAAAGTGGATAAAATTTGTCTTTGGGATAAGATCAGAGGTTTATACCAGAAGGAACTTCAGAGGAAATCTAGTCTGACTTCTATTTTATAGATGAAAAAAACTGAGAGTCATAAATGACTTTCCCATTGTCACATCAGTAAGAGATAGCAGAGGTTTGGTTTAAGTAAGTCCAGGTCCCCAGATTGCAATTGGGCAAGGCACTTAAATAGGGAAATAAAATCCCTCCTCAGGAAAATGAGGAAGCTGCATCAGTTGACCTCTAAGGTCTTTTTGGCTCTAATTGTTTAATTCTATTATCCCCTTGTTCCCCTCTCTCCTTTTTGTGTCCCTATCCTACTGTTTGGGTTCCTTCTGCTCATACTATAAATGAATTGAAACTTTTCCCTCTGAATCTCTCTTCCTGTTCCCTATACCCCATATATTTACACTAATTCTCTACATTCAAGATCCTTGACTGTCATGTCCCTAACTGTATTTACCTTCATTTGGATAAAGGCTCTGGTTCATGATTTATCTTTTTTTCTAGGTCTAGCCTTATAGAAGAAGACAAAGTTAGAAAATCAATTTTGGATGGGATTTGAAAGAAATAGGATAGATCGCCCTTCTAATGTTTTCACTACCTAGTATAGTTTCAAATTTTAATGAAAAGAGTATTTTAAGTTTGTTTGACCCTTGAAAGTTTTAGGTCTTTTAGAATTTCCTGTTTAAATGTAGGTACTACTGGGAAAGATAACCAAACTCCTAAGCTTTTATCATTGAGAGTTAGGAGACGCCTTAGAGCTTGATGGGAAAACAAGTGTACCAAAACAAACTTTACTAATTTCATAATTTTGGTTCTGAATTTCTCCTATTACACATTTTTTTCTCAAATCAATCAGTCCAGTTATCTCAAGGCAAAGCATTGTTGACTAATAAGCCTGTATTTCTATTTGTGAAAATGAGCTTTTAGAGGCACTGCCTTAATCCAAAAGAACATATTTCTGATGCTGGGAATTTCAGACACCGTGACTGGGAAAAAAATATTTTGGGGGCTGAATGACTTTTCAGGCTGCAATCTTCTGAGTGTTCCACGCAGGCTACAAGCTAGTAAACCAATGCTGAGTCATCCCTTTGGGTGTAAAAATATCCATCCCTAAGCAAGTATGAAAAGTATTTCCGTGCTGGTGCCAATATGAAGTGTATGTTTGTCTGTATGTCCCCAAGGCAGGAAGAGCTATGTCTGATCTTTACAATATACTTCCATACTCACAGTATGAGAGACAGCATCCTCAGCAATAATCTCGAGATCATCATTATGAGATTTAGAGCTAGAAGAGACCTTTAAGATTCCTAATTCATCTTCCTCATTTTATAGAAAAGAGAACTGAGTCCTAGAGAAGTCAAATCACTTGCCCAGTGTCACAGGAAATAAATAGCAGAACTGAGATTTGAACCCAGGTCCTCTGACTCCCAATATATTATTACTTCCACTTTCCCTGTTGAGAACACCTGATGTTCCTATACAGATTTTTAAGTTTTCACAACACTTTAAATGCATTACTTCTCGCAACCCTTTGAGTAAATACAACAGGTAGTCTAATTACATTCTACAAATGAGGGAACTGAAGCTCAGAGAAAAAAAACCTATTTTTAAAAATAACATAATAGAAGTTTACAGTTTCTCAAATTATTATCTTCTGTTTTTGAAAAGCTTTTGTCTATTGATGATTGGTACATTCATAATTAAATTTAAGAAATAAATTATTTCCCTTTCATCCCCTTCTCCCTCCACTCAAAAAATGGAACAGGATGTCTAAGAAAATGATGGGTTCCTAGGTGGAGCAAGCGACATAGCTATCAGGTGTCAGAGGCAAAATTTAAACTCCTCTTCCTGACTCTAAATGCAGGATTCTTTGCATTATAGCACATTACAGCTGCGGTTTTAAGTTGTGTTATATTCATAGCAAGTGTTTTTGGTTAGGTCAAGAAACTACACTCTTATCCACCTTTCTACCTGTTCATAGGACAAAGTTAGATGTTGGAAATTGCTTTGACCAGAAATTTACTTTACTAATTCAGTCTTTCATTCTTCCTAAAAATTAATAGAAAAAAAGAACTCTTTTATATGTAGAGGGCAGAAGGAAGTACCCTGGTTGAATCAATGTTTATTCTTAGAGATAATTTTTATTTTTTTTTCAGATCTATCTGGGGGCTGCTGAGAGATGTAGGCCTTCAAAATAGACTAAATTAGGAATGTGATGGACCTTCTTTCCACTTGGCTAATTTCTTCAGTACCCTAAGATGCTTCAGGCATCCCTAGAAAAGGCCTCCTTTATATTCCTGGAGAAAGTTATTGGAAGAATTTGGGACATATTTAACTTGGAGACAGGAAGTTTTAGGGGGGTACAAGATTGCTATCTTTGGGAGATAGAACACTGTAGGGGGAAGATGATAGCTATCTTAATGTATTTTAAGAGCCATCTTCTGTTTTAAATTATAGTTCTTGACTGGAGTTAAAGAATTAGGAATATTTTGTGAAAGGTTCAGAAAGGTATATTTAGGATTACTCTAAAAACTCAATTTTTCAATAATTAGAAGTGTCAAAAGTAGAATGTTGTACATGGGAGAGAGTAAATGACAGAAATACAATAAAAAGAATAAAATATATTTTTTAATTTGTGGACAAAAACAAAAGAGAAATGAAGAAGGGATATAAAATAGTACCATTTTGTTATACCTTGTTCAAAATAATACCTATTTTTAAAACAATGTAATAAAAGTTCACAGTTTCTTATTTATTATCTTCCTTGTTATGTTATTTGAAATTTTTTTTTATGCTTCATTGTACATAAAACAGTTTTTGCAAAGCTTTTATTTAGTTGGCTTTTTCCTTTCATCTTTTCCTTGCCTAGGCAGGTTTGCCTTGTGCCTGGATAGGAGACAGGATAGTCCCCTTCCCACACTGGATACTGCTCAGAATAGTCTTCACTATTTCCTTCCTCAGGAAGGAAAAGAGTAGTAGGAGAGGAAGGTCACTCTTTGGTATAGCCCCTGAATCCCAGTTCAGCAACTGATTAGGGGTCTCCTCATCAATCAAATAGTACAAACCCCTTACGCATACATAAGTAGATTTAGTCTTAGCCTCAGCTTCTTCCAGGAATGGTGACTGAACATGCTCCAAGGATAGTAAGTCCCAAATATAATGTAAGTTCCTTGAGGGGAGGGACACACATATTTTACTTTTGTCTTTATATCCCCAGAAGCCTATTCAGTATGGAAAATGCTTAAATAAATGCTTCCTCAATAGCTTTCTAACTTGAAACAGGTTTAAAGACCACAAGGCAAAGAAAATTAATAACCATATGTGTTTTTTTCCCATTTAGGAATTCCACCAGGTGTAGTGAATATTGTGTTTGGAACTGGACCCAAGGTAGGAGAGGCTCTGGTGTCCCATCCTGAAGTTCCACTGATCTCATTTACTGGGAGCACACTGACAGCTGAGCGGATCATGTTAAAGAGTGCCCCACACTGCAAAAAACTCTCTCTGGAGCTTGGGGGCAAGAATCCTGCCATCATTTTTGATGATGCCAATCTGAGGGAATGTATCCCTACCACTATCAGGTCCACCTTTGCTAACCAGGTCAGGGGAAATCTATGTGTGTGTGTGTGTGTGTGTGTGTGTGTGTGTGTGTGTGGACCAGTTGGTTTGTCTTTTAGTCCTTTTCAAAAACTCCTTCTGCCATTAAATATTCATATCAAAAAGACAAGTGGTTGATTTGAGTCATTCCATGAAATAGTAAAAAAAATAATGTGTATTTCATATTTCATCCATTCAATCAAATTGCTACTTGGTAAAGAGTTATTATATACAAGAATTGGTATGGTTTAGGAGTTGTAAGACTTTGTTTTGAATCTCAGTTCTGCTACTTATTAACATTTTAATGAACATTTAAATATGGTTTAAGCTGTCCTTGGACTTTGAGTTTGACCCCCTCTGCATAGGATATCCCAATCCTGACTGCACAGCTGTAGCCTACACAAAATGTGTTTCCTCCAAGTATTTCATACTATTGTATTCACATAATAATAATTATTACAACCAATGATATACTAGGGAATGCTTAGCAACAGGCTCTTGGGGAGAGGGATGGTGCACCTGATCATAGATATTTTAGTTTAATCTACCTTCTTCACATTTTTCCATAATTTTTTAAAATCTACTCAGCAACAACAACAAAAGAAAGCTAGTCCTGATTTTGTAGCATTTTCTAATTTCTGAGATATAAATGCTTACTGAAAATTTTATAATTGGTACTTATGATACAATTTGTACAAAATGGGACCCACTCCAGTACATCTTAACTGCAACTGAAATTTATATAATATTTTATAGATTATAAAATACTTTTCTCACTATCTTGTGAAGTAGGAAGTGCCCTTATTATTATCCTCATTTTATAGGTAAGGAAAGTGAGGGTCAGTGAAGATAAATTAATTGCCTATGGATTGCACAGTAAGTGTCAAGCCCAAAGTTCAAACTTAGGTTTCTCAGGCCTCAGTTTCCTCATTTGGAAAAAGAGAATTGAACCAGGTGACCTTTTACATTCTCTTCTAGCTTTTACATTCCTAGTTTCTATAATGTGTATGATCTTATAAAATATTTTGAAAACTTTCTATGCCAGTACAAGTACACATTCCTCTGTACATGGAGAGAATAAATAAGTATTCAAAACACTAGCCAAATATTTGCACAAGACTGTGCTTATTGAAACAATGAGAGTAATGATTCATCTTGATTTCCTCACAATCTTCCTCTCAGAAATGAGATGAAAGGAGAATAATATTTATTGTTGTTGTTATAACTTACATTTATATAACTCTCTAACCTTTACAAAATACTTTCCCATCAACATCAGACCTGTGAAATAGATAGTATACATATTATTGTCTTAAATTTGAAGATGAAAAAACAGATGTATAAAGGTTAAATGACTTGCCCAAAGTCAAACAAGTTGCATCATCAGAACTGGAACTATCAGCCAGGTCTTCCTCAAATCCAGTCACATTGTTTTCCTTTATTTCTGGTTTAATGCTATAATAGTCTATATATACATATATATATATATATATATACATATATATATTGATTTTTTGACTTATCAGTGAAGCAAATTTATACTCAAATAATGTTATTTGTTGATTATATGAAGAAAATAATATTATTTGAGTGTTAATTTGCTCCCAGAAAGAAAGTTCTACCCTCAGGTAGGCTATATTCTAATAGGAGAAGACAACATATATGGTGTGGAAGACGTTATTAACCTACCTTCAATTTTTTCAAATTTTTTTTTGTTTCTTGCAAGGCAATGGGGTTAAGTGACTTGCCCAAGGTCACACAGCTAGGTAATTATTAAGTGTCTGAGGTTGGATTTGAACTCAGGTACTCCTGACTCCAGGGCCCGTGCTCTATCCATTGTGCCACCTAGCTTCTATTAACTTACTTTCATTGGGCTTGCAATTTAATTGGGAATTCATGGTGTGCGCATACCCAGTACCCCCCCCCACACACACATACACATATACAAAACCTCTAATAATAAAAAGCAATATACAAAAAGTACCAAATGAACGAAATAAATACAAGTATTCTATATGTTCATAGATTACTGATGACTAGATGCTCATTGTAGGATTCATGAAGAAAATAGGATTTGAACTGAACTGCAAAGAACTATGTCATCCTTGTCATATTATTTGCCTGCCAGGGTGAAATCTGCCTCTGTACCAGCAGAATCTTTGTCCAAAGGAGCATTTATGAGGAATTTTTAGCAAGATTTGTTGAAGCCATAAGAAAATGGAAAGTTGGCCCTCCTTCTGACCCAACAGCCAACATGGGGGCTCTGATAAGCAAAGCCCATTTGGAGAAAGTAAGTAAATAATTGTCTAGGGAAGGGTTCTAGAAAGACTTCTAGAAGCAAAAGCTCTTAGCAAGGTCTATCTCAAAGGAGCACTATAGAAAAATTTTGTTCATTATTATTCAGTTTTAAGAAAGTATGTTTTCTGAAAAGCACAATGGCTACTTTTTTACTTGCTTCTGGATATAAGCCTAGAGTGAAAAGTTCATGCAAAAGAAATAACTAAATAAACATGGTTAAAACCATCACTGAATAAAAAGGCTTAGGAAGTCAGCCTCAAGAAGCCATCCTACTATGTGACAAAGAAAGAACAATTATTAATGAAGCTGGTCAATTGTAAACCCCCAGGAGAAGGCAGGCAGGAAATTCCATGACCAAAAGTGCTTTGTGGAAAATTCCCATCTTGTGGTTAGTTCAAGATCAAGGGTTTATAATCTGGAGTTTATTGATACTGCCCCACTCTCCATAAACTTGGATGAGGGAAAAAAAACCCTACATTTTTATAATTTAGCATTCTTTTCAAACATTTAAAAAAGCACATTCTGAGGAGGGAATCTATATCAGCATCACTAGGCTTCAAAGGGGTCCGAGAATTAAAGTTAAGAACTCCTGCTATAAGGGAAATTTGAAAACTGTATGCAGCAGTATCTGAATTATTCATCTGAATTATTGTGGTTCACAGGTGATTAGTGAGAAGTATGTTGTCTAGGAAATGTGATGAAATCACCAATGGGAAATCTATTAGGGTTTTGAAATTTAAAAGATTAATTGGTTAAGCTATTTCGTTTTTGAGGTTTTGAATCATTCTCCTGTAGCCAGAAAGAGTTACTGGTAACATATTCCTTCAAATAGGCTATTTAGATTAGGTTAGATTAGGTTCTGTGTCTAGAAAAGGGTTTTGCTTATTGTGGGGTGGGGGCTGTGCCTAGAACTAGCGATAGTTTTATTTTTAGAAATTCTTCTTTAATGGCTGTAAATTCAATGTGGAATAAATAAAAAGAAAAATTCGCACATTACTGTACCAGATGCTAGGTGTATAAAAACAAAAAAAATATATAATCTTGGGCTTTAAGGAGCATACTTTCTTTTTTGTAGTCAATTATCACTTGGACATCAATAAAAAAATAAATCTCTTTTGCTATCTAACATGACTTGTTTACATGACTACCATTAGATTTTGAAACAGTTTTCATTCCTGTTTATTCATTTTTCTGTCTCATAGAGAAACTCATTGGTCTGTGGGGGGTTGGGGAGGAGAGGAGGACACAGTAGACAGTGTTACTAATTACTTTTTTTTTTGATATCTAGGTTAGAAATTATATAAAGAAGGCCTGTGCTGAAGGGGCCAGAATTCTGTGTGGAGAGGGTGTGGATAATTTGAGCCTTCCCTCCAGAAACAAAGGGGGCTATTTCATGCTTCCCACTGTGATCACTGACATTAAGGATGAATCCTGCTGTATGAAGGAAGAGATATTTGGTCCCGTTGCTTGTGTTGTTGCCTTTGATACTGAAGAGGAAGTGATTGAAAGAGCTAACAATGTGAAGTATGGTTTAGCAGCAACTGTGTGGTCTAACAATGTTGGAAGAGTTTGGCGGGTATCTAAGAAACTGCAGTCAGGATTGGTCTGGACTAACTGCTGGCTGATCAGGGACCTGAACCTCCCTTTTGGTGGAATGAAAGCTTCAGGAATTGGTAGAGAAGGAGCAAAAGATTCATATGACTTCTTTACTGAAGTAAAAACAATAACTGTTAAATATTGATCTTTACTTATAAAACAGCTGTTATGGCAAATGACTTTTAACAGCATGGCTGTGAATAGATATTATAGAATGAATTTAATTGAGGATTTAGAGAGTCACAGAAAGTAAATGGTTCATTTTGAGTCTATAAATTTTTTTTTTAGGTAAGGCAAATGGGGTTAAGTGGCTTGCCCAAGACCACGCAGCTAGGTCATTATTAAGTGTCTGAGACCGGATTTGAACCCAGGTACTCCTGACTCCAGGGCCGGTGCTTTATCCACTATGCCACCTAGCCGCCCCGAGTCTATAAAATTTTAAAAACATTATGACACAAACAAAACCAAGGCAGATAAAATTAGATATGAAGCAGGTAAATGGGGGAAAATGCATCAAATTTCTTGGATAAAGGTCTCATTTATTATATATATAATATATATTAACATAATATATTTATGTATATATACATATATGTATATGTACTTTATATGAAATTGAAACAAATTCATTAGAATGAGGGATATTCTTCAAGTGTTAAAGAAAGTATATGAACAGATACTTTGAAGAGGAAGAAATTAAATCTATATATGGCCATGAAAAAATTCTCCACATCATCATTATGAAGTCAAAAATTCAAAGAGATTAAAGAAGAATCTATATGTAAAACTTTTTTATAGAAGCTCTTGTATGTGTGTGTGGCAAGGAACTGGAAACTAAGGAGATCTTCATCAATAAGGGAAAGGCTAAATGAATTATGGTACGAGAATGGAATGGAATGCTATTAGGCTTTAACCAATAATAAGATAGCTTTAGAGAAAACTGAAAAGGCTTGTATAAATTGATAGAGTCCAGAATACTGTTCAATCATAATACATAGAAAGATAAGACAAACTACTCTAAAAGAATTGATAACTGATCAATGCAGTGACCAGTCACAATTCCAGAGGACTTATGGTGTAATATGCTACCCACTTCCTCACAAAGAAATGGTGAGATATGACCAATGGGGGAATCTGTCTTGCTTGATTATGTGTATTTGTGACAAAGGTTTTATTATTTGTTCCTTTTCCATGGGGTGGTGGTAGGTAAACGAAAATATGGATTTTTGTTCATTGAAAAAAATAAAATTTGATTTTAAGGAATGAACTAATTGACTCAATTCCCCAGTTAGACTCTTCAGCTCTACTGAGTTAATGTTTTGTAGACAATTGAAAGAAAGGATGTTTGGGTCTCTATGTTCTATTTTGTGCTTCTACGTCATAATTTTCTTATTATTTTAAAATATTATGATTTGCTAAATTATCAGGAAATGCTGTTTACTTATGGTGATAAAAATATATTCTAAATGTAATAATCATTCCTGAAAGTTATTTGTAATTGGTGGGAGAGACAGTGGCAAGATAGAATATGGAAGATGACCTTCTTTTCTATTTGTCTGTATAATTTCTGGGAGCATAGTAGACAACATCAAATGCCAGATTTGAAATAAGAAAAATAAAAGACTTGAATTTGATTCCTGCCTTAGATAATAGCCATATGACCCTGGGTAAGTCACGTCATCTTTCTCAGCCTCTGTTTCCTCATCTATAAAATAGTTAATAACAATACCTGCCTCACAGGGTTATTGTAAGCAGTGGTGTCAAACTAAAATCGAAACAGGTCACTAAACTGTACATCAAAATTCTTTAAAATTTTTTTTTATTTATTTAAGGCAATGGAGTTAAGTGACTTGCCCAAGGTCACACAGCTAGGCAATTATTAAATGTCTGAGGCTGAAGGTCCTCCTGACTTCAGGACTAGTGCTCTATACACTGCCCTACCTAGCTGCCCCTACATAAGGATTCTGACTCAGAAAGTCATATATTAACCAAATGGTTATTTTTGTTGCAATTTTATTGATTTTATGAAATATTTCCCCAATACATTTTAATCTGATTCAAATTTCAATTAGGTACATACTGGAGCACGTGCAGCCTACAGGCCACATTTCTGACTCCTCTGGTTGTGAGGACCGAATGAGATAGCATGTCCTATGTTTTGTAAGCCCTAAAGTACTGCATAAGTGCTATTAATACTAATTATTATTGTTGCTGTTGTTACTATTTTTATCAATGTTTTATATCAAATACCTTAATAAGCCCCAAGTGGGTGCTCAACCCTGAAAAATGAGGAGAATGGAAGAGGACAGATCCTTTTCTCAATTGCAACCATGGGGAAAATTCGCAACCAGACAAGTAATAGGGTATGCAAAAGATAAATAAATCCTTTTAATTATATATGATTAAACTATTGCATAAACAAGATCAAGGCAGCTAGAATAAGAAGAAAAATGACTAAGAAAAATCTTGGCAACTGATCTCTATGATGAAAATATGTTATATTGGGAATATAGGAAATTGACATAAATTTATGAGACATGTGAGTCATTTATCAATATGTAATAAATAAGAAAAATGAACAAATAATTTTCAAAAGAATTTACAAACTTTCAACATCTTTATATTCCAAATTAATTATGCCCAAAGGCCAATAAAACTATGCATATTCTTTGATCCAGTAATATCACTACTGGGTCTGTATTCCAAAGAGATCACAAAAAACGAGTAAACAATCCATGTGTACAAAAATATTCATAGCATCTCTTTTTGTAGTGGAAAAGAATTGGAAATTGAGGGGTTTCCCATCAATTGGGGAATGGCTGAACAAACTGTGATATATGAATGTGCTGGGGACATTATTGTTTTCTAAGAAATCATGAGAGATGGGATTTTAGAAAATCCTGGAAAGACTTGCTGAGTGAAGTGAGCAGAACCAGAAGAATAGTATACACACTAACAGCAACATTAGGTGATGATCAACTATGATGAACTTATTCATTTTTAGCTGCATAATAATCAGAGACAATTCTATAAGACTTGTGATGGAAAATACAACCGTAATCAGAGAAGGAAATGTGGAGTTTAAATGCAGACCAATGTTTACTATCTTTAATTTTTTAAAAAATTTTCTCAAGTATTATTTCTTTTCCTCTCTAATTTTTTTGTTTCAATTTGATTCTGTTTTCATAACATGATTAATATGGATCTTTGGCAGGTTTATACATGTATGGCCTTTATTATATTGCTTTCTGTCAGGGGGAGAGGGGAGGGAAGAGAGGGAGAGAGAAAAATGTAAAACTCAAAACATAGTCAAAAAATGATTGTTGAAAACTACTGATGTATCTGACTGGAAAAAATAAATAAAAAATATTATTTCTTGCAAAACAAGAAAAAATAAATTGTTCCAAATTGCTTACAACCAGAGAGATCCAGCTAAAACAGTTCTCTCTCTCTCTCTCTCTCTCTCTCTCTCTCTCTCTCTCTCTCTCTCTCTCTCTCTTTCTCTCTCTCTCTTTCTCTCTCTCTCTCAATCTTTACAACTTTTTAAAGGAATATATGATTAAAATTAAAAAAAAACTTCATTGCAGCTAGGTATGGTGCAATGGATAAATAACTGGCCTTGGAGTCAAGAGAACCTGAGTTCAAATTTGGCCTCAGACACTTAATAATTGCCTAACTGTGTGACATTGGGCAAGTCACTTAATCCTATTGCCTAAAACTAAATTAAAAAAATTTTTTTTTAAATCTTCCACTATGAAGTGGCCCATGATAAATGTTGAATTAGTTCATTCCAATAAAGCACAGTGTATAATTCTGAGAAAAACTCTCTTTTGCTCAGAAATAATTTTGGTATAGTGGAAATTTCTAGTCTCACAAATTACCTGTTTAATATTGAGGAAGTCACATATCTTTTCTGAGTATTAGTTTCATCTTATAAAATGGAGTGGAACTAAATAGCTTCTAAGGTTCCTTCTCACTCACATCTATAAACCTACAAAGAAAATAAATGTAAACTAGCATTATGAGTATTCCATTTCTGAATAGTTCCTTTTCTCTTTTGTCCCTTCTTCTACCTTTACCCCAACTGAACACCATCACCTCTTCCCTTTACTTTCTCGAATCCTCCTTTCTCCAGTGTCCAAAGCATCCATTGTTCTACCATATGGCTACTGCTTCCTTCTACAACACTTCCCTTCTCTTGATGAGTGCTCTAAATTCTAAGTTCTGTGTTCTAACTTATTTGCCTGTCTCCATATCCTCCATATAGAAAAAGTCTTATTTCCTTGAGGCATCACAGAGAAGAGATAAAGGGGAGTTGAAATGGATAACATCTAAAATCCCTTTTCATTCTAATTCCATACAACCAATTAAATTAATTTTGATTACTCTCCTTGCTCTCCCTCCCACTTTATCTTTCCAAAGGGGGTATTTGTGTATGTGTGACCACAAACAAGCTGAATTCTGCTTAATGATCACTTCCTGGCCCTTTCTAAATCATGCCACCTCTACTCTGTCCATCCTTGAACTTTTTTTGTACCAGAAGAATTGCAACCCTGGGACTCTGGGCTCTTATAGTTGATTTTTTTACCTTATCTTGCCCAAACTAGACATTCCCACACCATCACTTCCATTAAATTATAATCCTTGAGGTTTATTTCTATATGTATTCTCTTCCTTTAGTATAATGGCCAGCATATAGTAAACATTTAATAAATGCTTTAAAATCACTCATTTGCCATCATTCATTTCAGGTCTTTGAAACAATGACAATAATAATATATTCTTGAAGATTTATATCTCAAATGATTCTCACAACAACCTTGTGAGATGGGTGCTATTATTTATTCCCATTTTACAGATGACAAAACTGAATCTGAGAGATTTTAAGGGATTTGTTGAAGGTTACACAGCTGATCTCAGGCAGGATTTGAAATCAGGTCTTCCCTACTCTTAAGTCTGGTTCTATCCATTGCACCACCTAGCTTCCCTTGCTGAGACATTTTTTTGTTGCTTTTAAAGCTTAGTATTCACACTATTCTCTTTGAGAAGTGACCCTGGGAAGAGAAGAGAGGGAAGCAAGAAATATGATGTATGACTTTTAGGCTGCTTCTTTGCTAAAGAATACAGCAGGGGTTGCTAGTTAATGGAAGTACCTGAATTCAAATCTGATCTTAGACGTGGGGGTGATCCCTGGCAGCCTCTATCATAGCTGATTGTGCTCTACTCCTACCTTTTCTCTCAGCTAGGTCTCATTAAGTTGACCTATACCTTGTAATCCTCAATGAAGAAGGGCAACCCCCACTAAATAGTATTATGTTACTGTTAATTGGTATGACTTAGGACCCTGTTGTTTTAACTCTAAACATTTTGAATGAGTCACACCTGCTAACTAGGGACTGCCTAGAAATCCAGGTCATAGGTATAGTCTGCCAAAGGACTGAGATATTTCTATTCTCCTGGGCTATGGATCATCAGAGGCCAAAGTGATGTGATTTTCCTATTCTGTTCACTTTCTCTCAGAAGTGTTTGATTTTGACATTTTTAAAATAATGTAAAACACTTATGCAAAAGCATATGCAAAACACTTATTATTACACTTGCAACACCATATCAATTTAGTGTCTCCTTAAATATGTTTATTGGATTATAACATTACCTCCACTCTTATATACCCAACCTTCATAATTTATTGCTTATATAATATGGCTATAGATGAACAGTGAGATAATAGCAATATGTTGGAATGAGCTGAACTGGCTTACATGAGTCCATAGTAAAATTTTAAATTTCAGTGTTAACACCTAAGAAATCAACAAACACTGAAAAGTAGAACTTGATGGATCATGGATCTATTTTGTTGGTTGTGGAGACTTAAGAAAGTGATGGAGAATGGGATTGGCAGATTAAATGTAAAGATATATCCTTTGTACATTTTCCCAGGGGGCCAGTTAGTACACATTTACCATCATATTTGTGGTTATAGGGAAAAAAAGGAGAGATATGGCCTTGGATTTTCTAGTTATGTGACAACTGATAGATCATTTAATCTCTGAGTTCAGTTTCCTAATTTGTAAAATGAGAATAATTCCTGTTATGAAAATCAAAAGTCACAATAAGATGTAACCTCTTAAAGTACCATAAAAATGTCAGCTATTATGATCAACTCCTTGTGAGTAGGGATTGTTTTGTTCTTTGTATTTATAGCCTCAGTGCTGAGAACAATTCATAGTATAATCATGAAAAATACTTGTTGACTGACTAATTACCAAAATTAGGGATTGGATTTTTGATATCATTGAGGCAGGGAACTCCCACATGGGAGAACTCACTCTTCCAATTCTGAGTGGCATCTTCTTTGGAACTTATAGTCTTAAAGAATCACTCCTCTTGCCATCTCTTTTCCAATTCTGGGTACTATCAATTTATATTCTTAGAGAATTGCCCGTGGCATAAAAATATTAAGTGATTTGCTTGGGGTCTCACTGCTAGTTTTTGTTAGAGGTGTGACATGACATAGCTTTGAGATTGATTCTCCATCCAATCTCATGTTGTTTCTCCAGGTTATGGCTGTCTGTTAAAATTGGGGTAAAATTAAGTCTCACATAGATGAAATAATTAGAGAACAATGCATAATCTACATGAATAATCCATTATATGGTTGGACTTTATGTGGGGTAGAGAAGGGAGTGTGTGTGAAATGTATCCTCCCTACAGGAAAGTATAAACTGTATTGAATGCTGATTTGTCATTGAATCCTTCATTCCTCTAGAAGTCAGTGGTCTTAGATGTATCTGAACATAACTTTGGGCCCAGATGTTGTAGTGGTTTAGTTCGAAGATTGTAATAAAATGAGATCTTTGCAAACTATCTAACTTTTAACAAAATGAAGTTTCCTCAATAACAATATAGAAAGGACTTTTTTTCCTTTTACTTCTGGTTTTGGAGGCACAGCTAGAATGTATCTGAGTCCAGATTTAAACTTCAAGTCCTTCTGACTCTAGGGCAGGAGCCTGGTTTTGCACTACCTAGCTGCCGTCAGTATAGAAATGATATTTAGCAAAGACAGCACAGTTCAGTTTGGCACAGTTCCTCTGGTTTTCATCATTTATGATGATGTCTAATGAACAGCAAGTGTTGGGTGGTGGGAAGCCTGTCTAGTCTGAGGCATCTTTAGTGATCACAGAGGGGACTTTTGTGCTGAGTCTACCAAGTGATATCAATTACTGAAGTCTTAGTCTCCTGAGAGCAGCTAAATGGATAGAGTCCAGCTACAGTGGATAGAGTCAGGAAAACTCATTTTCCTGAGTTCAAATCTGGTCTCAGACTCTTAATGGCTGTGTAATACTGGGCAAGTCACTCAACCTTGTTTGCCTCAATTTCCTTAACTGTTAAAGAAGCTGTAGAAAGAAATGGCAAACTACTTCAGTAACTCTACCAAGAAAAACCTCAAATGGGGTCACAAAGGGTGAAACAACACTGCAAACAACAGAACAATAGTCTCCTAAACCAATTAAGTCTCAAAGATGGTTTCTTTACCTTTATGGGGAAAAAACTAGACAATTTAGCAAGGACTTCTAGTCTTCTTAGAAGATGGTTGTTGCTTCTATCACCATATAACTAAGCTGAGCACAAACTAGGAACTAGAAGACTAGAGACCATGGGATTGGGCAAGATTCATGGACAAACTTGGCAAAGTCATTTTGATGTGGAACAAGTCTATGCTTCATCTGTGCAGATAGTTTATGCAATTACATTTGGTACCAACACCCTGCCCCCATCCTTCAAGAAGATCTGGAGCTCCATACTCAAGAACTCCAGATTCTTCAGAATCATCCTTAGTTCCCTATTCCAGTAGATTTTAAGACTGTGTCAGAGATGAGAGCTTTTTGATAACTCATCTTTCTTATGGTCCATCATACTAATTGCTACCTTGGACCTACCATAAAATCTCATTAAGAAAAAAAACCACAACAAAACAAAACACTTGAAGTATAGAATTATAGTTCTTAAACAGCACAAATACTTTAAAGATCATCAAGTTCCATTCCATTATTGTACAGATGAGTCAATTGATAACTCCTACTATGTTCTGGGAACTGATCTAAGGGATACAAAGAAAGGTAAAGGACTATCCCTGCCCTCAAGGAAATCACAGTCTAATGATGATGATGATGATGATGACCATGTTCTTAAAGAAGACCATGATATCAAGAAGATGATGTCATGACAAGCCCATGAAATGGATTTCAATGAGAGGTTGCTAGGCTAAGTCACCAGTTTCACTGTCTCCTCCTGAGCCATCTGGCCAAATATGAATCAGGTTCACTGGAGATGGCCCTGGATATGAGGCAACCTAAAGATACTAAGTGGGCAATTTTCTTCGATTCTACAGTAAGTGACAAAGGCTGAATTTGAACCCAGATTTCAGTGCTATTACTCTGATTGCAGAAGGAGTGCCTCTCATGTGATTATGTATTTGATCTATTGGTTTAAGTTGTAAATCTTAGGATAAGCTGCTTCTGACTCAGGGGATGTTGGATGCTAGTAACTGAAATTTGCAAAAGGTATCATTTGTTGTGAATCAGTCACTTAAATAATAAAATGTTAATAATTTATGTGTCTAATCCATTTAAAGAAGGTAGAAAAAGTAACTAGGAGAACAAAAAAGAGGAAGAGTTAGGGAACCATCTCCTGCCATCTATTAATGCGATATAGTGGAAGGAGGGGACATCACCAGTTGTCTTGACCTATAACTAACCACTGGACTCTGATGACTCTAGAGGAGAAAGTGAGGCTGATGACTTTTGCCTCACTTAAATCCAATTCATTTGCAAGTCAAGACATTACCCCTCTTCATGTCATTGGTGCTCTTTAAGAAGGAAGGACTAAACAAAACACTACACAACACAATTTAAGTTCTATAATCATGATTGACATTCCTCCCTGACCCCGACCACAGATCTTACCATTCCAGATGCTTTGACTCACATAAAAAACCATGTGAGATAAGCATTATGAACATTATCATGTATTCTCTAACTAGCATGGTATTGCTGACAACAACATCAACTCAGAAGAATTTATCTGTTTGGATAGCTGTAGGTGAAGAGAATAAACACTTATATAATGCTAAAAAATGCTGATACTACTCTGTGACATTTTGAAGGTGATCATCAGATGGAATCCTTCTTCATAACTAGACAGCAGTGAGTTCTACATGTTCTTGGGGCAGCCCTTTGTCCCAAAGCTGTTTTGAGATCAACTGTAGGACTTGGTTTCTGAGCTAAATGGTCAAGTTTTTTTTTCATTCTAATTCTTGACACAACTAATGAGTTTTAGGATTGTTGTCTTTATTTTATAACTAATTCTATTTAGGGCTATCTAAAATTAAGTTTCCAGGATCTTCTTCAATTGGCCAATCTGATGTTTCTCAGTGTTCACGATTTGGATTGTTTCTGCCAAGCTCTCCTAGTCTCTCCTTAGTCAGTCTTGATTCATTTGTAGGTAGTGTGACTAACTGGTGTTCGTCAATGCTATGATTCTCCTGCCAAGTGATAGGCAGCGTTGCTGGGAATAACTTCATTTCAGATTACAGCTGGTCATTCATCTGTCATAGGGAATCCAGCTAATCTTTTCTGTAGGCCTAAAAATATGCCATTCTCATGCATCTTATTATGCCTGTCCCACCATGTGTCATCTCATTACATTCCTCTGCCACATTCCTCTGCACAGCCATCCATTCATAGACATTGTTATACTCCCACCTCATTTAAAAGGAAATTCTGCAATAATTCAAAAGTGGTCAACAAATCTTGAGGTGATACCCTTCAAAGATGATGACCCTTTGGAATAATTCTCTGCTGGCCTCATACATATTGGGAATATCCAAGTAATAATAATAATAATAATAATAATAATAATAATGCATTTATAGGATAATTCTGCTGATAATTATATTGTCTCATCTTTGGCCTTCTAAGGATATAAATAATAATAATAATAATAATAATAATAATAATAATCATTTACAGGATGATGAACAAGTTTATCTATGATACACCTATACTACAGTCTTCCACATTATAGATCTTTAATCTTTACCATTTCTCATGGATTCTTTTCATGATATTTCCAGAATATATTGGATAAATTTGTTAAGCCAAAACATTAGAGACACCTTGATATAGTGGAAAGACTATTCTTTTTGAAGTCAAAATACCTTGGTTCAAATTTGATCCTAGGCAAATCAGTTATTCTCTCTGCTTCTCAATTTCCTCATCTGTAAAATGGGTTGGACTAGATGGCTTCTAAGTTCCCTTCCTCTTCTATACCTGTGATCCTACCATTGCAATCCATCTATGCCTAAGCACACAGTGTGACTCTTTTCCCAACATGCTGTCTACCCTTATCTCCACTAAAGGACAAATTTGAAGAATTAGGCTTTAATGTCAGCAACTATAATTTAGTTTATATGTAAGGGAAGGGCTCTCTTCTTTTTCTTAGGTCCCCACTGGTACCCTGGACAAAGATATTGTTCAATTCATCCCTTTAAAAATAAACTCATCTATTATGTAGGTGAATAAAATAAACACTTATACAGCACCTAGTGTATATGAGGCACCATATTAAGTGCTTTGCAATATTATCTCTTTGGTCTCATTTGTACTATCTATACTGTAATAGGCGCTTGGGAAGGTACAAATCCAATCCAATCTGACAAACATTTGTTTTTTTGTAATTTGTAATTTTTTTGCTTTCTTTTGCAAGACAATGGGATTAAATGACTTGCCAAAGGTCACACAGCTAGGTCATTATTAAGTGTCTAAGGCTAGATTTGAATTCAGGTCTCCTGACTCCAGGGCTGGACCTCTATCCACTGTGCCACCTAGCTGCCGCCCCCCAACAAACATTTATTAAATTGTTGCTTTTTGCAAGGTATTGAGGATGCAAAGAACACATGAAAAACATTCCCTGACCTCATCAAGGTTACATTCTACTGTACAGTAAGACATTTCTGCCTCAAGGTACTCCCCAGTAGGGGAGATAATATATTCAAAAAACTTTTGATACAGCTAGAAGTACTAGCAAGGTGTTATGAGTTTAGAAGAAGAAGAAGAGATGAAACCTATTAAATCAATGTTTGATAAAAAGAATGAATGAATTTATGAATGGATGATCATTGGTAGGATTAAGAAATAAATGAACTTGGTAACAATACCTTTCCTGGAATACTACAATTTGGGAGATAAAGAGCTGTGGGGGGGGGATAGTTTGAATCTTACAGGAAGCAACTTGATTTTTTGAAAATGGATTCTGTGTAAACTTGTCTAATAATGAATGTAATAATAATGTAATAATAAATATAACTTGTAATATAATAATAAATGTAACTTGTCAAAACAATAAATAATTTATTTTACATTAATATTGATTTGGCCCCATTTGATTCTCCTAAAAAACATGTGAGGTAAACATTATGAACATTATCATGGATTCTCTAACTAATATGGTATTGCTGACAACATCAACTCAGAAGAGTTTATCTGTTTGGATGCCTGTATTTTCTGTGGCAGCAGAATCCATTAAATGTCATAAAACTGTCTCTGCAACAATTTAGAGTAGCCAAACATGCACAAAAGGATTTCCATTAGGAAACAGATAGGAGGGACTCATGAATTTCTGGTTTGGAAGATTGGCATATGGAGAAACACTGAGTTAGATTAAATAGGCAGAAATTAGTCTATTTGGGCTTAAACTGATTTTGAGATATCTCCATACTGTTAAAAATTCATAACCTTCCTCCAAAGTCTATTTCTACCTTTGGAACCTTTCTGATATATTACCCGTTCCCTCCCATCCTCCAATTCCATCCCTCTTGCCTCTCTTCTTTTTAGTGCTACTCAAAATACCACCAAGTCCTCATGATTTTATGTCTGGACTATTGCAATGGCTTTTCTCATTGTCCCCCTTCCTCAAGCTTCTCCCTACTCCAGTGCATCCTCTACTTAGTTGTCAAACTGAGACATAGATCTGACCTCAGTTCCCTATTGCCTGCAGGATCAAATATAAAACCCTATTTGACTTTTAAAGCCCTTTATAACCTGGTTCCTTCCTACTTTTCCATTCTTTTCATACCTTTCTCTCTCTCTCTTCAAACTTCCTTACCAAATTCAGCACATCAATAACAATACTCTTTTTACAGTTCTTCCTACAAAAGCTTCCATTTTTTGCCTCAATTTCTCTCCATCCTCATCTCCTCCTCCTAGCTTCTTCAAGTTTCTCCTAGACTCACCTTCTATGAGAAGCATTTTCCAGTCCTCAATCTTAATTCCTTCCCTCATAGGCTATCTTTAATTTATTCCATTTGTTTATGGTTTGCTCATAGCTTTTTTTAAACATCTCTTCTATTAGACTGTGAGCTGAAACTGCCTTTTATCTTTCTTTGTAACCTCAGTGCTTAGCAAGGTGCCTGATACCTAAACGATGCTTAATAAATATTTGCTTCATCTTTGAAGAAGTTGGGGCATAGAGCATGAAATACTAAATAACCAGAATTGGTCAACATGTTGACTGGTTTTAGGGGTGGCTAAGTGGTGCAGTGGATAGAATCTGCCCTGGAGTCAGGAATACCTGAGTTCAAATCTGGCCTCAGAGACTTAATAATTACCTAGCTGTGTGGCCTTGGGCAAGCCACTTAACCCCATTGACTTGCAAGAAACAAACAAAAATAAAACCAAAAAACATATTGACTGGTTTTGCTAAACTGGTGTATTCTCTTTTTTGTTTTTTTTGTTGATTAGGTTTTCTGGATAGAAAGATGGAGAAGACTTTATTTGGAAATGAAGGTAACCTTTTGCTTTTTTTTTACTTTTGTTGTTTAGTGGTTTCAGTAGTATCTGACACTCTGTGCCACTATTTAGGGTTTTCTTGACCACGGTACTAGAATGGTTTACCATTTTCTTCTCCACTTCATTTTACAGATGAGGAAACTGAGACAAATAGGGTTATGTGATTTCCCCAGGGTTACACAGCTAATGAGTTTTTGAGACTGGATTTTTACTCACAAAAATGAGTCTTCCTGATTCCAGACCTGGTATTCTATCCTGAACCAACTAACTATCCATGAAGGTTATGTAAAAACCCAAAATAACAGGGGCAGCTAGGTGGTGCAGTGGATAGAGCACAAGACCTAACATCAGGAGTGCAGATCCAGCCTCAGACATTTAATAATTATCTAGCTATGTGACCTTAGGCAAGTCACTTAACCCTATTGCCTTAAATAAATAAAAATTCTTAAAAATTAAACCCACAAAATTGCAAAAAACATTTTTTTAAAAAAATCTCCAGTAAAATACTTTTTCTCAAGCACTCTATGTAGGCATAGGTACCTTTTAATGGTGTTTTGAAGGAGATCTGAAAGCAGATTGGAAAACCTATTTATAACTTTTTGTAACCTGTAAAACTCTCTGATCCAAGACCTTTTTGTTGATTCAAGGTAGTATTTGTTTGTATAGGTTTATTGACACTTTCTCCCTTTCACTGTTTATTCCCATTTCTAGAACTCTCACCTTACTTATCTCTGTTTCATCAGATGCCTTAAAAGGGATTCTAAGACCTCTCTTTTGAATTAAAATAGTATAATCACAATGAACTCTCTTCCACCTCAATGTCCAAAATGAGGTTGAGAGAGTTCATATCTTCTATTTGGTATTTGAAGCAAATGTGCTGCACCCTTTCCTCAGGATGTACCCAATGCCCTCTTATCTTGAAAAAGTCCAACCCCCTGAACTGGAAGGTTAGGATCCAGCCCAAAATGCTTGGAAAAAAAGAAATCCCTCCTCTTGATTTCTTGTAAATGTCAAAAGTGATGAGTAGTGGAAAAGCTGCTTGTGGTCAGGATATCTTCTCACTATCCCTGAACCTTTGTCACTGTATTGTTTATGGAGGTAACCTAACACTCTCCGGGCAGGATAACACCAACATTTCTGTATCTGCCTTTGGTAGCCCATCTCGAAATGTGAAGAGATAACATAAGCAAAAACCCAGTAGTTCCAGACATCAAGACAAGTCAGTGATAATGGAACAGAGTAACTCACATGCTCAAGGTCCCAAGTGAATCTTCATCTCACTCTGTCTTGGAATTCATGCACTTTGGAAATCTCATAAATACCCTAGGAGCTATAAATGACTTCTTTAACATGAAAAGGACCTGACTTTAATAATACCTCAAATGACCAAGCTGCATCAATTGATTTAGTAACCTTTTTTTGAAAAAAGAAAGTCGAAAAAATTTTTAAATAAAATTATTATAATTTGTTTTTGTAGCAATTGATATACCTCATTCTGATGACATCATGTTGATTAGCTTTTTAGAGAAGTATTTGCAGAGGGACATTTCTCAAAACTCTGACCAATATTCCAAGCTGAAGCTTTTTGTCAAATTTGTTTATTCTATGGTTTAACATTATTTGAAACAGCTAAATGCTGAAAATGTGGGACTCTGAGAAATAAAACCATAGTTTTAAAGCTTAATTCCTATTGTATTCTATAGTAAACAAAATAGGGAAAGATCTGGGTTTGAATCCTGCCTCAGATACTTGCGAGAGGTTATGTGACTCACCTAAATGAAAGTCTGGGTGAGTCACATAACCTCTTCCCATAAAATGAGTATATTATAGCAGCTATTTTATAAAATAATCAGGAGTTTCAAAATAAAAGAATATAGATGAAGTGCAGGACACCTCTATTTATTTTAAACTACTAAAATTTAAAACTACACTAAAACTTTTGGAACATTATTTTATAAACTTTAAAGTGTTAAGTATCTATAAGACACATTTTTTCCCCAAGAAAGAGAAGCTTGAAATTTACTGCCATATGAAGCATCCTATTTCTCAGAAAGACAAACTCTCACTGGCTGAGCAAGTGATGAAATGAAGATTCCGGCAGCAATGTACTTTTAAAATTGTTTTCCTTTACTGTGGTCATTATCAAAGTTTTTCTCTTAAGTCTTGTTACTCTTTGTCAATTCATATGAGTCTTCTTTTTGTGAATCTAAAATATACTTCATTTCCTAGCGCATGACAATATCCCATTACTTTCAGATAACAATTTGATAAGCTATTCCACATTCCAGAACTGGTAGACATCTTCTTGGTTTCTAGTCTTTGTTGTAGCTAAAAGTGCTGTTCTAAATATTTTTATACATTTGGAGACTTTCATTCTGCCTTTGAGCTCTTTATGTTTAATAGTAATAATGCTTAGTCAAAATATAGATCTAGTTCAGTGCTTTTCTTCACCTATATCACTCCAGCAAAGTCTAAACCCCAGTTTTGGGACTGCGAATACTGGAACCATTGACACAATTTGATTCTGTTAAAATTTACATGGATAGGCTCTTCACATTCTGTACTATTTATTATTGTTTTCCATGTTAGTGACATCTGTTTCTCAAAATTGAGGAAGTGGGTAAGCATATCATTAACAAACAAGATAAAACACAGCGAAAATAATCATCACATTATTAGATATTAAAGATAATGTTCTTATCTATGGTTTCTCCAGAAGCAGATAACAGGGTACCCTCCCTAACAAAAAGCTACTAAGTGTACACTGTAGGTATTTAGAATGGGGTATTTTCTTTTATTTTCTCCATCACAGAAAATGCATAGGATAAAAAAAGGTACACATGAACAAATGCAGGAAACATTAAACACTTACATGACCCATCTTAGTCATTACTATCCTCCCCTGGAGGTGAATTTCCTCAAGATTACACTACCCAAATAGTCTCAATTAATTATCATGGAGGGTTGGGAATGTCCATATCTCCTGGATGATCATAATTTTAGTGCTTCAGATACAAGATCTTTTTGTTGGTGATTTGTCTCTGAGAAGAAATGCACATTTGAAATCTGTTTTATTCTGGTACACTGCTGCTTGACTCTCAAATGAGGATTTCTCAAACTCAAGATTTTCCATTAAAGCTTTAGAAAGACCTGTTTCTCTAGATTTCTAGTCACAGACCAATGTTCATAAAATGAATTGCAAAGGCAGAATAAAGAGGCCAGGAAATTGGGATACAAGAAACTCTAGTCTTTTTTGTCTGGGTAAGCACTTATCTCCCACTGTCATGTGCTTCTGCTCTCCTTGGCAGGAGAAGGGGTGAGATCTCCCCACCTCACCCTTGCTAGAAGTCCAAGGGAAGAGGATTGCTAAAAGAAAGGGTGCAAAAGGAAAAAAAAAGCAGACAGAGCTCAGTCTTGCAGATCACAGAGGTGAAAAGATATGCTGAAAAGAGACCATCCCTCCCCTTCCCAATTCTCATGTTTCATGAAACCTTAGTCAGTGGGGATCCATCAAGAAGGAATTAACTATTATCCTAGAAAGAGATCTAATGTGCAAATCAAGTTCCTTGGGAGACATTTTCCAACAAATAATTTATATCATATAATTTCATCAAATTAATTGAAGGGACTTATCAATCCTACAGGTATTCTTTAAAGCACACTTATTATATTTGAAATTAGAGACACCTTTTCTTTTCACAGATAAATCCTTGTGGTGGCTCAAAATTGTGGAAAGTTCCTCAAACAGGTGTGAGTCCGTGGTCTCCTAGTAATATAGTTGGAAGCAAGCCGTCTGGTTTGGAGAACCTTTACTTAATTCTTGATCTCATTGCCTTTCTGTCCTGAGCTACTGACTTCACAGAACATTTAATGATGAAATTTCCTTTCTTTTTTTAATTTTTTTGTCACCCAATCATTTTTTCTTGACCCCAGAGTGTTTTTATTTTTCTTTCTACTAGTTTCAACTTCCAATATGTCTTTAGGGAATATTCATTAATCAGTCAGTCAGTCAATAAACTTTTATTAAATGTACTCTGTGATAATAATGTTCATTAATAGACTGAATTAGAGGATTACTCACCTAAATAGAATACATATTGCTAAAAATAAAAAAATAACTAATTCCATGTCTTCTTTCCTTTCTTTGTGTTCCCCAAATCCAGTCTTACAGATTCTTGAAACATCAGTATTTTACAATGACTCCAAGGACTTTCTAATCTAGCCCTTTCATTTAAGTATGCGTGAAATTAAATCCAGAGAAGTGAAGAGCCTTGTCATCTAGCTAGGCAGTGGCTAGAGAACTAGCAGGGACTAGAATCCAGTTTTCCAATTTCCCATTCCAGTACTCTTCCCATCATACCCTTATGTTCTTTCAATCCAATCCAATCCAATGCAATTCAATTAAACATAATCCAATCTAATTTAAGAAGAGTTCATTTCACACCTACTAAGGGAACTGCTAGAGACTGAGGGATATAAAGAGAAAACTAGAAAAAGTCATGTCCCTGCCCTGTCTTGTTCTCATCAAAGTAATTCCTTTGCAAATGAATTCATCTTTAAAATATATTTCTTGAGATCTTACTGATTTGTGTGTACTTCAGGTTGTCAGTGGTGAGAATTAGAGGTTTTAATTCATCTTAATAATATTAATAGTGTGAGAATCAATGTGTCACTACACATTGAGAGAGTTGGTCTTGGAGTCAAGATGATCAGAGTTCTAATACAAACTAGCTATGTGCCCTGGGTAAGTCACTAAATCTCCGCATCCCAAGAAACTAATACTGTAAGGTAAAGTTCCTCTTGGAAAGCTGCTTAAAACTATTGAAATCACATGTCAGGTAAAAAAGAAATGCTGCTTTACATTGGAGAGGTAGGATGTGTTAGTAAACAGAGGAACAGACCCACAGCTGTTAAAGTCTTTCCTGATAATACATGCCAGCTCTGTTCCTGAGAAATCACTTGACCTTTTATGTCCTCAATCTACTCTCCAAGACTGGAACTGATAGATGGTTTTCCTCAACATGGGTGCAGGGAAAGGAATCCAAATGGGAAATTCTGGCTATGACCAAATTCTCATTCTTTGCCCCAACTCCCTGCCCATCAAAATAAAATAAAATGCTGTATGAACTAGGAAGTATAGAAATATTGGACTGATCAGATTGAGGACTGCAAGATTGTTTGAATTTTAAATCAAAAACAAAGGGGACTCAGATTTGATGACTTTCCAGTTTTCAGTATCCAGCTGGCTTTTTCCACTATGCTCCTTCCTGCTTGTTTCATTGCTAGTCCTTCCTGGGAGGGTCATTCACCAGCTCTTCGGGTGTTCATTTATCAGGTGCAGTAAGATAAGAAGCACAGGATCAGGGTGAGGAAGCCTGGGAAGTAGTATAAGCCAATAGGAAAATGGACTCTTAAGTGAGTTGGGCCATCTCCCAAAATAAATCTTCCTCAATGGGATAGAGATTAATGACCAGCAAATCAGAGCTGAGTGGGGAATTGGAACAGATAGCTTGCACTCTGCTAACTTTGACATGGGAAGGCTCTTTGTGTTCAGGACTAATTATTCTTATTTCCCATCCTAAGTGACATCTGTTTCCCAAAGTTGAGGAGGTGGGTGGCTTATCATTAAAAAAAAAATCTTAGATGCTAAATATACTGCAATGTAGAAATCTAGCATTGAATCATAGCTAGGTATGTGTGTATGGAGAGGAAGGGATTAAGATATAAGAAAAAAGGAGGATGAGGCCCTGAAATTCTTTATTTCATCTAATCACTTCCTACTCAGGGAGTGTCCTTTCCCATCATCCCAATCTTATGAACTTTTTTCTTATCTTCTCCTCCTTCCAAGCACCCACACCCCAGGTTGCACAATCATATTCTCAATGGGCTATCTACCACACACTATCTTTTCCCTTTTGCTTTCTCAATCCATATCATTGAACATTTCCCTCTTCTCTATGCCCAACCCCCTGAAACATTTCTTAGTTTGATCTCTCATTGCAGTCCTTGCCCTCAGCAAAGATTTATGGCCAAGTGTTTGTGATGGGCACTTTGATCCATGAGATGGTGTATCCAGACTTGGACAACACTCACTGGGTTACAGATTTATCATCATGGCAGCTTATGTGCTGGTTAATGGTCTTGGGCTCCATCTCCTGACACTGGTCTTTCTATGGATTGGATCAAGGTATCAGTCAACAAACTTTTAGTCAGTACCTATGATGAGGTATGGAACATTTATTGAGCTTTTACTATATCAAACTGTGTTAAGCTAGGTAATAGAAATATAAAAACACAAAAGAAATATTTCCTGCCTTCATGGAGCTTATATTATTTTGTGGGAAATACCTCACACACACATACACATACAACAATAACATATATGCAAGCAGAAGTAAAATATATACAAGGTAAAACAAGGGGGGGGCAATAGGGTAAAGTGACTTGTCCAAGGTCACACAACTAATAAGCATCAAGCGTCTAAGACCAGATTTGTACTCAGGTCCTCCTGACTCCAGGACTGGTGCTCTATCCACTTGCACCACTTAGCTGCTCCATAAGATATTTTTATTAGTTTGATTTTTAGGAAGGAGACAAGAGTCAGTAGAAGCTAGGGAATCAGAAAAAGCCTCATAGATAATGATGAGGCAACTAGGGAATAAGATAGATAGAACCCAGGGCCTGTGGTTAGGAAGACTTGAAGTCAAATCTGACCTCAGACATTTATTAGTTGTGCTACCCTGCGCAAGTCACTATATTCTGTTTGCCTCAGTATCCTTATCTATCAAATGAACTTGAAAGAAAGGGAAAATCATTTCAATATCTTTGCCGGGAAATCCCCAAATAGGGTCATGAAGTGTTGAACATGACTGAAATGACCCAACAGCAACTACCTGGAGGGATACTTGATCAGTCCCTCATAGAATCTCTCTTCTCCAGTCACTCTGTTGCCTTCTTTCCAGAAGTTCATTCAAAATCAAGGACAAAATCACTGGAAACTATAAGATTCTGAGTAGAGTCTCCAGCTTATAGGCAAATATTTCCATCACGAGTTTCCATGACAATGCCTGAATGAAGCAAAACTTAATTATATTCTAATGAGGAAATTTATATGCAAGGAAGTAAAATGACCTCCTATGGTCATACTGGCAGAAATTTTCAGAAGATGGATAGATGGAGTATTTTAAATACTAGGTTGAGGAAATTATATTGTATTCTGGGGAGCCAATGAAGATTTTTGAACAGGTAAATATCCTTTTTCATATTGGAACATTCCAAAATTGGTAAATAGCTGTAGTAAATCCATTAAAGAGAGACTAGACTGAAAGCTATGAGACCAGTTATAATTTTCCATGTAAAAGATGATGCTGTGAACTAGGGAGCTGGTTTTGTGAGTTGAGAAAAGGGGAGGCATATGCAATAGGTACAATTGGAACTAGATGGTCTTTTGAGATTCTTTCCAACTCAGATTTTGTGATTCTGAGATTTGTGGAGGTGGATTGGGCAACTTGATATCTGACAAGTCTGTTAACTCTGATTGCAGCTAGTTCCATTTTGAAATTGTTTCTTAACTAAGAAAATTTCTCACTGAGAGATGATGTACGCTCACTTCTGGTAGGCATAATTGAAAATAAAACAAAACAAAAGACCAGACAATCTGAATCTTTGCATTTGAATCTCTACTGCCTACCTCAGGTGTATGACTTGGAGAAGACAGTATGATGAAGAAACTTAGCTTGTTGTCTAGTCTTTGAGAACTGCTGCTTTGAGGATCAAAGAAAATGTGTCAAGTTAATAAATGTTCATTAAATATGGGCAGCTAGGTGGTTCAGTGGATAGAGTGCTAGGCCTGAAGATAAAGACTTACCTTCACTTATTAGCTGTGTGACCTTGGGTAAGTCACTTAAACTTGTTTGCCTTAGTATTTTCATTTTTAAAATGAACTGGAGAAGGAAATGATAAACCATTCTAGTATCTCTGCCAAAAACAAAAACAAAAACTCTAAATGAAGTTAAAAAGAATTGAACACAACTGAAAATGCCTCAATAACAACAGTACATACTAGAATCTAAGCTAAGTACCGAGTGCTAATTGAAAAAGCAAAAACTATTACAAAAATGTACAGTAACTATTAAGATTGATCATATTGAAGCTTGCTGAGGGACTATGATATAATTCTATAAACATTCATTAAATATTATTTTAAAAAACAACAAAAAACAACTCCTAATAAAGTTTTAAGCCAATACTTTAAAACATCACAATATTCCCTGAGATGTTTAGTTTTTATTTAATTATTAATTTTTAGAGTAATTTATCTCTTTTTTCTGGCAAGGCAATAGGATTAGTGATTTTCCCAAGGTCCCACAGCTAAAAACTATCAAGTATCTGAGGTTAAATTTGAACTCAGGACCTCCTGATTCTAGGGAAGGAACTTTATCCATTGTGCCACCTAACCCCGGGTAATTTCTCTTTTGGGGGTAAAAAGTCACTTATGGTCCTGATGGTAAAATTCTTCTGAAATCCTTTGAAAAATAGTATGAAAAGGACAACATAGGCTTAATAATCAAGTATTGAGGTAAGGAACATTTTGAGTAATTTTTCAATCATTCATTCAAGACATCAAGTAGTGACTATTTCATTATAAAACATTGTATTAGATAGCTAGGGGTTATTCAAGGTTTCAATATGCTCTTCCTTTTTGAAGTATATAGTTTAGCAGGGGAAGAATGTAGAAATTCTGGCTGCTATAAAACCTATCTGAAAATGGGTACCTTGAGTTGCCTGAGCTCCCTCTGCTCCAATTATCCAGGTAACCAGAACTATATTATGACTAACTGTATTGTTTTGACATAACAATAATCCTCTGGAGTGACCTAGAGCAAACCTAACTGGACATGCAGAAAGTCAGGAACTCTGAAGCCAATTAAATCCATACCAGCTTTGAAGTAGACCTTGAGTCATTTGGTTGTTTATAGACCTTCAAGAGACACCTTTATCTCCAGAAACTCAACTAATTATTACTTATGGGACTCTCAGATTATCCTGTTTTTGGAGACTTCTTATCAAGCCTTGAATTATGGACTGTTTATCACCAAGGATGCTTCTGAGTTGTGTATCAAAGGACCACAGCTTTGATACCTGGAATTCCTCACTCCCCATCCCCTAGGCAATGAGGTTCACTGCCTCATTTTTTCTAAACTCGCCTTTTCCCCAAATTCCTTACCTTCCTTTCTTTAAAAGGAATATAAGCTCTTTCCATTCTTTACTTGGCATCCTATTCAGCAAAGGCTGGATAGTACCCATGCACATTTCTTCTTCTTCTTCTTCTTCTTCCTTCTTTTTCTTCTCTGCTTAATAAAAATATTTCTTTAATTTCACAGGTATTGGCTTCCTCTGGTTTTCTTCCCTTTAGGAAAAAAAAGGATTTACATAATGATTGAGTAATTCATGTCTGAAATTCTCTCCCTTCTTACCTCCAGTCCCTGGTTTCCTTCAAGACTCCACCCAAATCCCACTTTCTACAAGAGGACCCCCACCCTATCCCCATTCTCCTTGCCTTTCATCTGAGATTATCTCCCATTTATACTGCAAATATCTTCTGTGAATATAGTTGTGTACACAATTCAAATATGAGTCCCATGAAGGTAGGGACTGGGTTTTTTTGCCTTTATTTTCTTTGACACTTTGTGTCAAAATGTAGGAAGTTTATAACAAATGTTTGTTGGCTGACTGACTCATTAAATTCTTTACAACCAAATCTGTCTGTCATAAAAATAAGCCTACTGCCTTAGCTGGGTAATACTGGGTAATTCCTTCAGCTGGGGTGTCACAGTGCTACCTTGGCCTAAACATTACAGTACTTTTGAAATTAAATTTTATTTTTTTAATCTTATAGTTTTCAGCATTATTTTTTGTAAGATTTTGAATTCCACATTTTCTCCTTCCCATTCCCTTGAAAGCAAGTAATTTGATATAGGTTATACATGGACAGCTATGTTAACCATAATTCCCTTTTGGTCATGTTGTGAAAGAAGAATCAGAATAAAAGAAAAAAAGTAAGAAGGGGGGAAAAAGCATAAAACAAATTTTAAAAAGTGTACCTAGTTGCTTTGATTTGCATTTAGACTCCATAGTTCTTTCTCTGATGCCAATGGTATTTTTCATCACAAGTCTTTTAAAATTGTCTTTGATCATAGTACTGCTTAGAAGAGCTAAGTCTATTATAGTAGATCATTGCACAATATTGTCACTAAGGGGTAGGGGTGTTCTCTTGGCTCTGCTCACTTCACTCAGTATCAGTTCATGTAATTCTTTCCAGATTTTTCTGAAATCCATCAGCTAATTATTTCTTTGGGAACAATCATATTACATCAAATTCATATACCACAATTTTTTCAACCATCCCCCAATTTATAGGCATCTCCTCAATTTCTAATTATTTGCCAGCACAAAAAGAACTGCAACAAATGTTGTTGGACAGTTCTTCTCTGTTCTTTTAAATAGGGAATCAACCCATAGACCAGAATGGTGTGTGTGTGTGTGGGGGGACCCTTTCCTCTTTTGTTCCTTCAGAAACAAATATCTGAGGTTTGTCAACTCCTGCCATTAAAGGAGAAAGGGCATCAACTTCCCCTAATTGGCAACCCTTATCGGTTTAAGATCAGTTTTCTCAACCAGGGACTCATTTTTGGCTTGTAGTGATCAATTCTAACTCAGCTAATTAATACTTCCCAGCCTCCCTTTGGGGTTTTATGCATAAACTGACTAAGGATCCAAAGATATGAATACACTCTGAGTCTTAGAATGAAGTTCATTGTTTTCTACAGGCCTTTTCATATGTAATTGAGGTATTCAAACCTCAATTCTCTTCCACAATATGGAAAACTTCTTTTCAATCTTAAAGTACTTACCCTTTATATTTCATTGTCTTTCTCTTTTTCTATTTTGCAAGGCATCGGGGTTGTCACACAGCTAGGTAATTACTAAATATGTAAGGACAAATTTGAATTCAGGTCTTTCTGACTCCAGGGCCTAGCTGACCCTGTTTCTCTCTTTTTATCCCTCCTTTCAGATTTACTGAAGTCTCACTTGGACACAATATTACACATATGTAAATACACATATATTTACAGATACACATATATGTATAGATGTATATATTCACACATTTGTGTATGTATATGTATAAATGTGTGTATGTATCTTTATCTATATATATAAACAACTTTATACAGCTGTTCCTGAATCCAAGGTCAGCTTTCTCTTTGTTATATCCTGTTGCCATTTTAATAAGAATTTATTAGGAACATAAAGGAGAATGGACAGCCAAAGATTTATTCAAGACAGACTTTTATGGAAGAGGAAAGATTGTTCTGAGAGACTGTAACATCTTGAGTCAAAGTTATAGATTTTTTTGGGTAGTCATACAGGACACAAGATGTTGGAACCTAGAGTGTAAGTATCAGATAGAATGTGAAATGATTGCTTCAGACATTAGGATGTTTCATTGATAGAGAATAATTTTGGCTGGGAGGAAGTTCTCCTAATATGGAGGGATAGGGACTGAATTTATAATTTCATTGGTATTAAGAAATCCTAGGTGGGGACCCTCCCTCTATCAACATAAGTTAATACCTTCTCTGACATTTTAAACCTAGAAACTTGCCTAGAGGATTGTTCTTGGTTCTGTTACTTGAAAAACCTATGTTACTTAGACAAGAATGAGCCTGTTTCTCAAGCAGAAGTCAGTCGAATGACTGCTGATCTTCAAGAATTGGGAAAGAGGAATCAGGACTAGGAATCAGAAAGACTATCTTCCTGAATCTAAATCTGGCCTCAGATACTTCCTCACTGTTTGATGCTGGGCAAGTCACTTAACCATGTTTGCCTCAGTTTCCTCATCTTTCAAATGAGCTGGAAAAGGAAACGGCAAATCACTCTAGTATCTTTGACAAGAAAATCCCAATAGGGGTCCTCAAGAATCAGACATGACGGAAAACGATTAAACTACAGCAGAATTGGGACAAAAGTGATTTAAAAAAAAAAAGATTGTGGCCAAATCTGGACTATGAATTAAATCAGTTATGCTGACTTCCAATATTTCCCTTGTCTAAAGAATGATGTTCTGTAGTGATTACTGTGTATATGGAATATACTTGCTAGCTCCATCCATCATTACAACAGCTTCATTGCAGCAGGGTGGTACAACTCATATTTTGAGAGATTGCTAATTTACTCCATTTCAACTTGATTTCAGAAGAAAATAATGCTAATACTTTTGAGTTACTCTCATTTTATCATGGTCATCAATGCTTTAAATGACCTCAAATTAACTGTCTTCTTCCAAAACTAATCTCCTTTAAGCCAACTATGTTCCACTGACACAAAATGGCCTCATATCATGAAACTCCATTTAAATTAAAAAAATATTTATAGTGTACTTGGTGAGGACTTAGTCCATGTCCTAGACAAGGGTGGGAAACCTTTTTTTCTGCCAAAGGCCATTTAGATACTTATAACATCATTTGCATCAATTTAAAAATTAGTCTACTATATTTCATCAAATATTTAATTAGTTCACCCCTAAAAGTTTCCTGGATTTATTGAATTTTTAGTCTTACCTGTGTTGCTTGGCAGTGCCAGACTAAAGCCTGTGGGCCAGATGTTTCCCTACCCTTGCTCTAGAGGAACTTACAAATCCATTAAACATTTTTCCTTTCTCAAATTAGCTTGTGTTTACTTGTATACTTATGTATTATTATATAATAAATTTACAAATAATTGAGAAAAGAGAAAGCTCAAAATACTGAAGGATTAGGAAAGGCTACTGAAGGATGTGGTACCTGAGTTGACCATTAACTGAAAATGGTAAGTTTTCTGTTTTATCCTAGAAAGCAAAGTTCAGATGAGAGGTAATATGAATCTGAACTAACTTTCTGGTTGTAGAGTCTGAGAAAAGGGCATGAATGTGAAATCAAAATTAAAATTATAAACTATCTGAAGGGCTACAGATACAGGATAAACTTTAAAATGTTACCAATGTCTACTTTTTTTTTTCAAGGAGTGGAGAGAAAGATATAAATGAAACTAAGTATGACCGGAAAAGGAAGTGGGCCAGTTTTGTAACAAGAATGAGAGATAATAATAGACTAACATCCTGAGTGACATTATTCCTCTCAAGATACCGAAAGAATGAGAAAACTTCTAGCACATTGAGCCTGTCCTCTGTGGAATGTTTGTCAGAAAATATCACATGAAAAGCAAAGATCAGAAAGGACAAAAAGGCAGAGTAAATTGAATTGAGGAGAGCATACTCCCACTGAAATTGTAGTTTTAACTTTGTAATTCCTTCTTTAAGAAAAATGACCATCTTCTGGAGAAAGTCAAGATTTGTGCCTTCTAGAGATTCTTGGGGGTCATATGCAGTCATGGAGAATAGGGTAAAATTGAAAAACCTATCAACAACAGCAACACCAGACTGCTAGAATGCAAATTCATTGATAACAGGGATTGTTTCATCATCTTTGCATCTCCCATAGGTAGCCCAATGTCAGATATGTCATTGGTGTTGTTTAGATAATTTTTCCCAGTTGTGTTTAATTCTTTGTGACCCCCATTTGGGGTTTTCTTGGCAAAGATACTGGAGAAGTTTGCCATTTCCTTCTCTTAGCTCATTTGACAGATAAGGAAACTAAGGCAAACAGGGTAAAAGTGATTTGCCCAGGGTCACACATCTAATAAGTGTCTGAGGTCAGATTTCAACTCAGGAAGATAAGTCTAGGCTTCTCACTTTATCCATTACACCATCTAGCTGTCCACCTGATATTTAGTAATAAATGTGTATTTATTTAAATGATTACAATCTAGTAGCAACTCACTCAGAGGTCAACATAAATTCAGAGACAGAGCCATCAATAGTATTTAACTATTGGGTAAAAATTAGACAGTGCTTTCTGCTAAAACAAACCCACTGAAAACTGTGGACCTATGCATGAATCATGAATTAAATGGTTATTTCAGAACATGATTTCATTGGGAAGGGCGTAAGTCCACTAAAGAGGTTCTCTACAATAGGCAATGCCCTTGGCAATCATTAAAGGAGCAATAAATGCACTAAATGGATGGTTGTTTTGGTCAAGAACATCACTCTTTTTGACAATTGGAGACGAGGTAACACCTGTTTTCCCAATTTTGTCTCTCCTTCCCTAGATAGTCAGGGGATGCTATCAGTTTTTCTCAGTTAATATCCTTAGATTCTATTGCCCATTAGATTTTCAACTAGCAGATGCTATCTGGAAGTAAAGGGTTAGAAAAAAAACAAAAGCTGAACAGGAAACTCTCTGGTGCTTATGTTACAAAATGTAAATGGAGCTAAATTGCCCTACTGTGTTGCTACTCCATTAAGATTTTATAGCCCTCTGTGGAAAGCTAGGAGATGCCTCCAACATTCATCAGAACTGCAGGTGTGTTCTAGTTGAGTGTATCTAGAGATTGTTTGCCAGCACTCAAGCTGTTAATTAACATCCATAAAAACCAATAAGGGTATCTGTTGGATTCAGGCCACCTGTGGATGTTAGCACCAAGTTTAGAGAAATAGAATTATGGTTAATGACAGGCAAATCTCTCAAGACCCAGTTTAAGAACAAATATCAAATTCCTGAAGGTTACCTTTGAGAAAGCAATTAAGGTACATTGGAAGGACAGTGGAGTCTGAATTATAGGAACTGGGTTCAAATGTCTCCCACTGTAACTTTGGGTAAGTCATTTAAACTCTCTTATCTGAAAAATCAGTGGGTTGGAGAAGGTGGTCTATGACTGGAAGTCCATCTCTAAATCTCTGATCCCTGATAACAGGGAGAAATAATTTGTAGGCTAAAAGTCTACTTCTCGTGTTCCTTGCATGCTCAAGTGAATACACTGTGAATAATGTCCGCCCATCATGACATGGTAAGGACTGTGATGATATTGGGGTATTGGGGTCCATTGTCCAACAGAGGATGTGTAGGTCCCAGTTAGAAGTCACTCAGAAGCTACACAGGTTTAAAGTATTGAATGGTACAACAAATAATAGCCTAAACTCAAATCGACAAAGAATTATTAAGCCCCTACTATGTTCAAGATATTGTGCTAAATACTGGAGATACAAAGAAAGTCTCTACTCTCAAGGAGTTCACAGATCAGACTGTGAATTAGATTCTCTATTAGAGGGGGAGACAAAATGTAAACAACTATCTACAAACAAGATTCATATAGGATAAATTGAGATAATCAGCCAAAGAAAGACACTAGAATTAAGAGGGATCAGGGAAGACTTCTTGTAGAAGATGGATTATTATCTGGGACTTGAAGAAAGCCAAGGAAGCCAGAAGGAGGAGATGAGGAGGGGGAAAAATCTAGGCATGGGAAATAGCTAGGGAAAATGTCCAGAGTTGAAAGATGGATTGCCCCTGTTCAAGGATTGCTGTTGTTACTCCTTCATTCTGGAAGAGGACCAATGATATCAAGAGGAAGAAATCTTGACTTGCACATGAACTGGATTTATGTGAGTTAGTTATTTATCAGTTAGCAAGCTCATTCTCTCCTCCAATCATCAAAATCCAATGACAAGATAAAAATCAGGATGACAAGGAATAAGTAGAAAAAAATGAAAACAAAACAATGTGCAGCTAATCTGGTGGATAAGACTTTCTGGTAATATAATAGATCTATTGAGTCCTGGAACATTACATATGTAATGCCTTGAGAACTTTCAAAAGCACAAGAATCACTCAGTTGGAAGGAATCTCAAAGGTAATCTTATCTGACCCCAATCTGAAAAGGAATCTGCAAAATTCTTGACAAGCTTATGGACATGGGCATATTACTTCTTCATGAGAGAGCTTATTCACTCTTCTCTTATACAGTTTTGTCAGAAAGTTTCCCCTCATATCAAGCCAGTATCTATAGCTACCATTTTCACTTATCTTTCCAGGTTCTTTCCTCTGGGACCAAACTGAGTAGTTTTAATTTTTGTTCTAAACCAAAATCCTTCAAATACTGGAAGCAGTTATGCCCCTCCCTCATCCTCAAGAGAAGAAGGGTGGACATCCCACTAACTGATACACATATGGAGCTGTTCCAAGTCTTTTCATCATCCTTACTCCCTTCTTTTGAATGTGCTTTTCATTTAAAAAAATTTTGATAGATAAGTAGATGAAAACTGCCAATAGTCTGACATGTGACCTAGATTTGAGAAGAATGGGTTTCAAAGGGTTCACAGAAAGAATAAGTCAGACTAAAATTATATAATAGAAGTCAGTCACACAAAGATGAAACATTTTAAAGAAAGCAGTTCTGGCCAGGGCAGAAGGTGGGATTAAAGTTTGAGCTTTGAAGGAAACTGAGGGGTCTAAGAGACAGAGGATAGGAGGAGTGCTTTCCAGGCATGGGAGACAGTCAGTACAAAAGTATGGAGAAGGGAGATGCAATATTGCTTATGAGGAATAACAAGAAGTCCAGTTTGGTTGGACTATGGAGTACCTGAAAGGAAATAATGCAATAAAAGTTTAGAAATAGCACCTGGGAGAAGTTTTTTTGTTTGCTTTTGCAAGGCAAATGGGGTTAAGTGGCTTGCCCAAGGCCACACAGCTAGGAAATTATTAAGTGTCTGAGGCCGGATTTGAGCTCAGGTACTCCTGACTCCAGGGTTGGTGCTCTATCTACTGCACCACCTAGTCACCCCCACCTGGGAGAATTTTGAATAGTTTTGACAACTCTCTGAGGCTGAGGTAATATGGCAGGTAGAATTGGGAAAGCCTGTGTTCAAATTCTACCTAAACTTGGTATTTGTCCTATCTGAACTTTAGTTTCCTTATTGTGATGATCAAATACAATACCATTATAATGCACTTATAAATATGAATAATCATTATTTGTGAGAGGCAGTGTGGTATAATGTATAGAGAACTGACCAGTAAGTTCTGGGTTGAAGTCCTATCTCTGGCATATAGTAGGTTAGGTGTTTCCTCACCTGAGTTCCCTAATTCAACTAATTCACAGTTCAAGTAGCTATTACCGTTCCTTGATAACTCTCATTTGTGAATGAGCCCTAAATAAATTATTCCCTTTATTTATTTGTCTTTTTTTCTTTTTTTTCAGAGAGAAGGAGAAAAATAAGGATTTAAATTTATTACTCCAAAGGTCTTTCTTTTCTTCTTGTTTTATCCTGTCTCTCAGTATAAAGTACCTCTGAGTTCTAGGGCTGAAATTCCATGGTCCTCTGATAAAGCACTTGGGAGTAGCTTTGTGGGTTATGGGGAGAAAGGGACAGCCAAAAATATAAAGGATAAATACAAAGTTCCCTAACATCATACTTTTTCCCAGAGTTGACTAGGTTCAAGGAGTTCAGTTAGTTGGGGAGAAGCCTCAAAAGAAACACTTGTATTAGGAGGAAGTTCTAAAATTAGGCAGCAAGGAGACTTGAGGGAAGCGTAATGAGAACTCGGTTAATGAGGAGTTTTCTCCATCCACTATCCTGGCAATAAACTCCACACTCCGTGAGGCTCTCGTACTCGAGAAAGAGCTCAATAACAATCTTTGGAGGATTTTAATTTATGCATCATTTGTCTTGTTATTCTTCAACAAGTCTTTTCATGTCTATAACGGCAGGCAACACAGCATGCAAATAATGAGACTCACACATTTGAAGCTTCTTCCATCTGGCTTTGCATATGACAATCCATGTCTTGTCCTCCTGCATCATCTTTGCCCCATTGCTTCCCTAGTTTCTTTCAATACTTAACTCAAATCCCATCTTTCACAGATTTTCCCTTCCCGGCTCTTCAGCTACAGTTCTTTCTTCTCTGAGATTACTACCTATCTCTTCTCCATTCCTACTTTTTGGCATTTTGTCTTCCTCCTTTAAATGTAAGCTCCTTGAAGGCAAGGAGCATGTATCTATCTGCCTTTCCTAATATCCTCTGCTTTTTGTAGTTTGATGCATAGCATAGTTTGGCACAAGCACTTAATAAATACTTGTTTCATGACTGCCAAACAGAAACAAAAGAAGAATCAAGTCTCTTATCTTGGTCACCTCTCTCTCTGGACTTCCTAACACCACTTTTTGGTCTACAGAGAGGAGAGAACATTTAAGATTGGGTGACATTCCAAGGAAGGTGGGTAGTGGTTTGTGGGCTTTCTGGAAGTCAAGGGGAAGAATGTCTATGTGGACTATGACTACAATGTAGCAAAACAGCTGCAAAGTGGTCAATAATGCATTGATTCAGGTTGAAAACAACAAAGGTATCATATAGACCAAAAAAAACCCCAAATCCCAAACCCAGCAGTTATTGGAAGGCATTATTCAGCATAGCCCAAGAAGCAAAGAATTAAAAAAAAAGAATGTTTCAAAGTCATTGAGGGCCAGGAAAATAATCTGACAATTGAGACTCGAAAGGGTTAGAAATAAGGACTGAAACTATGCTTTCATTGTTACAGAAGCTTCTCAAGGAAACTCCCTTTATTCAGGCAGGTCAGTATCTTCTCTGCAAAGAGGCATAAAGAGTTGTCTAGAGTAAAAGTATCAAACACATGGTCATTAGTTTTCCTAAAAGGCAACCCAATTAAAAAATTAATTGGAAAATATTGCACATTATAATAAATAGAATAGAAAATTTTAAAACTGTCCATTTGAGACCAGTAGGAATCCTTATGTGTGGTTTAGTTACTCTGTTTCCGAGTTTGATACCACTATTCTAGGGAACTAGCTTATATGTCTCAGAGATAGAATTTGAACCTAGGTCTTCCTGGCTTTGAGCCAAATTTCTATCTTGCATGCCTTGTGTTAGAGATGGAAACCAGAATATTTAAGAAAATAAATCTCCAGTCTTCCAGAATCTAGCAAGAAGAAACTTTTGCCCAAGAAACTTTATGGAGGCAGAAGAAGAGGGGAAAGAGAAAGCTTGTGATCCCAATAGACCAATGGGTAGGTTTAATTAAAGTTACTGATAATATGGTAGGTTTGATTTCATTTTGATTACCATCTCCCCATAGACCTTATCTCCTCAGCAGGGTTGATTGGGTTTATTCTGTGCTCAGTAGCTTCCTAGCAACTTTCCCTAAATACCTAGGACTGGCTGAATTGATAGGGTTTTCATTAATTCTTGGGTGTTCCATTTCCATCCCACAAATGACATTCCTTAGGGATGAGAAAGCTTGTTCACCTTTTGCTGTTCCAAGGGTTGATTGCTTAGAGCAAAAGCAATAACTCAAGCAGAATAAAAATAGACTCCTTATTTGCCTTTCAGGTTAAATCCAGAGTCTTTTTGGAGCTCCACCAATGTCTTTCAGTCCTGGGTCACACCATTCACCTCCAACACTGAGCCAATCTATCTTGGGACAATCAAACTGAGAGACTGGAAAAAGAAATGCTTTCTCATATTCCAATTTTAAAACTTCAAAGCACTCTTCTATCTGACCACAGAGGGAGAAAGAAATACAAATACAAAGAGCTTCTAGGCAGTACTTAATCAGATACCCGACCCTCTATTGAACCAAGAATAAGACATGTAATGGAGTCTTTGAAGGAAAAGAATATCGAAATTAAAATTATTTGTCTACTATTTTCTCTCACTTTTGTAAGGGAACTAAAGCTGGCTGGATTTCTTTAAACTGTGGACCTTTCCATGCTCTTTATTTTAATCAGATTAATTAAGAGAATACTGTGCTTGGTTTCATTGGTAGGTCCAGGGTTTCTGGCACATTTGCTTCCATCTAAACTAAACACTTTTCATCTAGTCTAAACACCTTATGTAAACTATAAGCTCTTATGCTTCTTTCCTTGCCTAGCAAGACATTCAATATTCTGTATTCGTAAAGGTTTCCTTTTGGTTATTGCAATACTTGCTACAATTGATTACATTCTTTTATATTATCCAGTGCGGTGAAATTTTAGGGCCGCAGCCAAAGTAGTTTATGAAATACTGGGTATTCCATTCCCACTGATTCAGTTTCCCTCAATTATTCCCTCCCCTTACTGAAATAGCCTACTCTCTTATTAATCTCAGTTGAAAACCTTGTCAACCTTAGGCTACACTTCTCAGCGCTCCTTTTTACATTCAGCTCATCCTCAAATGCTGCCATGGATCTCTGCCTTCTCAATGTGGTATTCCCTCAAACAATGCAAATAGCAACCTCTTCATACCACCATCTTGGGGGACTCTTGTCTATGTAAACCCTCTTACAAATTTACAGTGACTAATGAAATTCTTTCTTGTGGGAAGAATGCTGATGATTGAAGCTGTGAGAAAGTTTTGATACAAGAGAATCAACTCCCATAGGTTCAAGAAATATTGAAGGACAATTGATAAATTGTCAAAGGATATGGACAGGTAGTTTTCAGCTGCAGATATTTAAACTATTTATAGGCATATAAAAATGTTCTAGATCATGATTGATTAGAGAAATGCAAATTAAAACAATGGACATATTACCTCACACTCATCAGATAGATGACTATGACAGAAAAGAAAAATGATAAATGTTGGAGGGGAGGTAGGAAAAGTGGTGGTGGAGATGGAAAAATTGCACTATTAGTGGAGTTGTGAACTGATTCAACTGTAGAGCAATTTGGAACTATATTATAGTTATAAATTTTTGCATACATTTTTTGATATTTTATTTTTCCAATTACATGTTTTGAAAGTTTTTCAACATTCATCCACTTGCATACACATTTTTCTACCTCGCCCTTCTCACCCCCTACCCTCAGTGGTGAGTAGTCTGGTAAAAGTTGTATGTGTACCTTTATATTTAACATATTTATATATTAGTCATATTGTATATGAGGAATTAGGACTAAGGGGAAAAGAAAGAAAACTATGGACTAGGAAGGAAAATCATAAGAGAAGTTTTTTAAAAAGCAAATATGGAATCCATTCAGATTCTGTGGGGTTTTTGTTTGTTTTTTAATCTGGATATGGATGGTGTTGTCCATAATAGGTCTCCCACAATTGTCCTAGATCTCTGAACTGCTGAGAGGAGCTGCTTCCAACATAGTTGATCAACTCACAATGTCATTGTTAAATGTTCTCTTGGTTCTGTTCCCTTTGTTCAGCATCAGTATTCGTAATTCTTTCTAAACTTCTCTAAAGTCTAACCATTCATGAACAGTATTCATATACCATAACTTATTCAACCATTCCCCAATTGATGGACATCCCCTCAATTTCCAATTCCTTGTCACTACAAAAAGAACTGCTATATGTGAAACTTTTCCCATTTTTTGTGATTTCTTTTGGATTTAGACTTAGTATTTATATTTATGGGTCAAACAGTATAATCAGTTTTATTTGTTCATACTTTTGATTCATCTGTAGCACAACTAGTTTTGTATCCCAGAAAAACATTTAAAATTTAAAAATTTCATTTTAAAAAATGAAAAAGACTTACATGTAAAAAGATATTTATAGAAGTTCTTTTTAAAATGGCAAAGAATTAGAAATTAGAAATTCCCTATTAATTGGGGAATGATTGAACAAGTTATAGTATATGATTGTGATAGAATACTCTTGTCCTATAAGAAATTATCAAAAGAAGTTTTAAGAAAAAACCTAAAAAGACTTACATGAACATGAAAAGTAAAGTAAGTCAAGGTGGGAGAGATCATTGTACACAGTAACAGCCACATTGTATGATCAACAACTGTGTATGTCTGCACTGTTCTCAGCAATACAATAATCCATAACAATTCCAAAGGATTCTTTTCATATGATTTTTTGGGTGTGGTCTGTATTTTCTTTTACAACATGACTAATATGGGAATATGTTTTATATGGCAGATCATGAGTAAAATATATCAAATGGCTTGCCATCTAAGGCAGAGGAAGAGAATAGAGGCAGGAAACGAATTTATAAAGCAACAGTTTTAAAAATGAATGTTTGAAATTATTTTAATATATAATTAAAATAAAAAATAAAATATTAAAAAAGAAATTTGGGGAGACAGCAAGACATAGCTAGAAATATTAGAGAATGAATAGCACTAGATATTGAATACAGGCAAGATGGGAAACCAGAAATCAGAGAGAGGCACCCAGAATGAAGCACCAGTAGTATTGGACTTTTTCTTTCTATTGGTTGGAAGGATAAACTGCTAAGAATATCTTCTCTCTTCTTTTCCCTGTCTTCCCTCTTCAAAGATGCATTTTTTTCTTCTAGAGCTCTCTACTCACTTTCCACAGCTCTTTCCTTGTATGATGTGTGCGTATGTGCATAATACACACATCTTTGGTTAAATTTGATTTGTTTAAAGATTTTGTTCTTCAATTTTTCACTTAGTAGGACTAGAAATTTCATCCATTTCTGAAAATGGAACTGGGCAGTAGGACAGTAGACCTGCTGATGCTTTATATTTCACAGAAGATAGACACTAGGATCTGCCTCCCTAGTATGGTGGTCAAGGAGACCTCTCCTGGGGAATCATTTATGAAGTATTTATCTCATCTTTTATTTCACATTTAAACCCCAAGGGTAGAATTGAATTGGAACCTGGGACTTTCTTTCTTATGTATTTCTTACTCCCTTCCCTTTGTCTTTCTGCATCATGTGCTTGGTGATGGTGATGGTGGAGGGGGTGAACATCTTCAGGAGTCTTTTTTTCTACCAGGAAGCTACATAATCTGAGGGGGAAAACAAAAGCCCTAGTAGAGTCTTGCCTTGACATTCAATATATTTAAGTCCACTACTCTCTGGTAGTGCCTCATTTGTCTGAGTCTCACTCAAACAGTATCAGCTCTTTCTTTTCCTCTCTCCCCAAAGCCCCTAAACTTTAGACAAAAGCAATGTATCATTTTGCTTTAACCCCAAATCATGCATAACTATGCCTCAAACCTCCTTTTTCCAGGGTGCTATCTCACTAGTCTCTGGGATGATTTCAGGAAGGACTATTATCACTATACTTCTACCCATTCCACCCATTTGTTGGGTTCCTTTCTTCAGACATCTTGAGGATACCAGTGAAGTACTCAGTTTGTTAATTTTCACTCATACCATGTAGTCAACCTAAATATTTTTTGTTTTTGATCATTTTATGGAACCAGAAACAAAGCCCAATCTTTTAATGCCAATATTCTAAGATATTGTTTAGTTTCAGGCTCTGGAATTAGCACATATTATTTAATAATCTTAAATTGACTTCTTTCTGTTTTCCTAACAAAGCTAAGTATTTTACATATCTGTCTCCTTTCCTCCACTCACTTTCCCTCTCTGTTCACTTCTTCTTCCTTTTTTCTTGTGTTTATTTAACTTCAATAGGTTTGGAACTTAAGGACTGAGGTGAAAGAATTCAATCCAAATCTGCTAGTGTTACTGAATTATTTCATTTCTATAAGCTAGGTATTGCAGATATAGAGACAAAAAAATGAAAAAAAAAGAATCAATCTACTTCCAAGGTACACATTCTAACTCCTCTGGAGGGTAATGCTATTATGATTGTTGTTTATTGCTTGGTTGTTTCATCCACATCTAACTCTTGGGGACCCCCATTTGAGGTTTTCTTGGCAAGGATATTGGAATGATTTTTCTATTTCCTTTTTCAGTTCATTTTATAGATGAGGAAACTGAATCAAACAGAGTTAAAGGAGTCTCTCAGGGTCACATGGCTAATAAATGTCTGAGGCTGGATTTGAACTCAGGTCTTCCTGTCTCTAGCTTAGCCCTGCCCCATGCCATTTATAGCATCATAGATTTATAACTGAAAATGACTTTAGTGATCATTTGTCCAACTTGCATCATTTTACAGATAAGAATACTAGGATCCAGAGTCATTAAGGGACTTGTCAAAAGTCAGATATTCTAAGTATCAGAGGGTTGAATTTGTAGTTTCAGAACTCTTTCCTTTAAACCATGATGTCTTTCAGTCCCACCTAATTAGATATATGGTGTTGTTAGAGGGACAATCTTACATTATAAAAACCATTTCAAGAAAATAAAGTTCAATGTGTCTGACTCAGGGACCCCATTTGGGTTTTTCTTGGAGAGATACTAGAATAAATCGTTTGCTATTTCCTTCTCCTGGTAATTTGACAGATGAAGAAACTTGAAGTGAACAGGGTTACTCAGCTAAGAAATGTCTGAGGCCAGATTGGAATTCAAGGGCGATAAAGTCTTCCTGACTGCAAGCCTGGCACTATTCACTGAACCTTTTCTAAAGCTATCTTTATGAAGGAGGGTGATTCTGCAAGAATAATGATTATTCTCTTTCTTCCTGTTATACAGGTCACATTTTCCCATGGCTAGCTCTACTCTCATCCCAGAAGCATAATTTCACTAGTTTAATATTTATAAAAAAATATTTTTCCCTCTCCTGGTTCACCATAGGCAAGTAAGACTTGAATTCCAAACTGTCCAAAGGGCAGGGTGTCCTTCGATGGAAACCCTTGCCTATCCACTGACAAGGGAGAAGCCATCAGACTCCTCAGGCAGACATTTGTATCTCTTGGCCGGGTCTTCCTTAGAATGAAAATGTACCATCAAGAATATCATTTCCATTTCTCTAGAATCCTTCTTCTTGGGGGTTTCACATGTCAGAAACAAGATAGTGATAACTTGATTGACCCTATCTTAACAGCTAATTTGGACCTTTCCTATCAGCATTCCATCCTTTCTATCCAGGGCACTGCAATATTAGTGCTCGGAGACTGAGTTGTGATCTTTAGTTACTTCACACCCTCATATCTCCCTTGCTTCCCCCCGCCTCATCTACAAATTGAAACTAGCTGATTCAATGATCCTTCCAAGTCTAAACTTAGTATTCAATACCTTACAATAATTCAATACAATTCAATTGGTAAATAGAATTAATAATTTTCTGCACTAAAAATTATTGCTAAAGAAGGAATTAATTGGCCATCACCTTCATGATTCATAGGTTCCCACTATTAATTTTGTGTACTGGTACAAAGATTTTATGGCAGGTCATTTAAGTTCTGTAGATCAGAAAGATGGATTGCTTCTCTGGTTCTTCAAGAACTTTCAAGAACATTAGCAGAATATAACATCATTCTGATTACATGGTTTTGCTTACTGAATTTTAACCTAGTCTGTCACAACATGAATGAATCCAGTAGCGTGTAACAAACTTGTCACCTTGTTGACCTTCAATGGGACAAAAGCTACAGTTGATATGTTATAGAAGTACCACCAATTCTCTGAGATCAGTCACTAGGACTTGTTAAGATCAATAAATGAATTTTCCTTTTGGATTTATTTAAGGAGGAGGGCAATGGGGAGGGGTGGGGGGGTAGTAACAGAGCTGCTCACTTTCTATTTCCTTAACTAGTAGTAAAGGAGTAATTGTGAGAGGGCAACCTGTATTTCACTGTCTCATTCTAGTTTTTAAATAAGTCACAACTCATTCCTTGGCCTTCGATGGAAGCATTATAGGAATAGATCAAGAAGGGCTATCTGAGTAGGGGAGGGGAGAGGAGGGAGAAAGGGGAAGAAGAGGAAGAAGGAGAAGAAGAGGAAGAGGAAGAAGGAGGAGGAGGAGGAGAGCAAAGAAGAAAGGAGGAAGCTTTTCCTTCTACCTTTTTTGTCTTGTTCTATCTTTCCTAAAGTACCTACCTAAGGGTTCTTGTGAAATTCAAGAGATAATATTTGTAATTTGCTATTTTAGCATAATGCCATGCTTAATAAATGTTTATTTCCTTCCCTTTCTATGTGCCTTATCTCTCAACTCTCTCCCACTTTCATTCTCTCTTCTTCTCTTCTTTTTCCCCTTCTCCAACATTTTTTTTCACTCTTTTCTCTTGAGCGCATCGTATGAACACGGCAGTAAGTCTTAGGGTCATCTTTCTCACCTCTTTGGATTCAGTTCACTCACTGAAGCAAAGGTTACTTTAGCTACAAATAAAATATTAACTTTGTTTTTATATATTTACTTATGCTTGACTGTGAGTTGGGATGTTCTAGCTTCTTAATTAGCTATTGTCACTCATGTCTCAGTGATAAGAAGGCAATAACCTATTTTGAAGTAAGTTGCAGAAGGGATTCTAAGGAGAGTAAGGTGACTCCTAATCTCCTTCCTCAATCTTAATTTCTATGACTCTGTGATTATTACTACCTACTTTTAAAAAATGCTAAAGCATTTAAACATAAGCTAAAACTATTTACTAATAGTCTTGTGATTTAAATGAAGAATATAGAAAAGATAAACTTAGCTGCTGAAGTTGTAACAGTCTGAGTAACAAGGATGGGTTTTTATTTAAATCATCCATCCTAATTAAAGAGAAAATTAGACTTAATTGCATATTTTGAGGGCAATTAGATCTTATAGTGGATGGAATGCCAGGTCTGGAGTCAGGAAGACTCAAATTCCTGAGTTCAAATCTGACTCAAATATTTATCAGCTGTGTGACCTTGGGCTAGTAACTTAACACTATTTGCCTCAATTTTCTCATCTGTCAAATGAGCAGGAGAAGAAAATGGCAAACCACTCCATTATCTTTTCCAGGAAAACATCAAAAGGGGTCACAAGGAGTCAGATATGACTGAATTGACTGAACAATAGCAGTAGCTGCATATTTAAATACCTGTAAAATAAACAAGAACCTAATGAAAAGTGCTCATCAGACCTTATTCCCTTTGATATTCTTCATTCATTTGATATAATTGACATTCCTTTTTTTCTTTCCTTGAGGCAATCAGGATTAAGTAATTTACCCAGGGTCACTTAGCTAGTAAGAGTCTGAAGGCAGATTTGAACTCAGATCTTTCTATTTCCAAGATTACCTACATGCCTGGGACTATTTCATTCTTATTGACTTTCTCCTCAGTTTTCTGTTATAGGATGCTTTTCTGGTTGTTTCTCTCTTCATTAAATTGTTCTTTTCTTCAATCTAACCTCAACTTAGCTTCTAAATTGATATTTTAAAAACAGAATACCAGAATTTGAGAGTTGGAATTGACCTCCTTGACCATCTAGTTCAATTGTGTGTGATGACAGCAGGAAAGATCTTTATTTCTTCTCATGAGAAGAGGGACCCAGCCCGCTGTTTCTAAGCAACATTTGCCAGGGAGTGTCCAAAAATAAAAGCTTGTAGGTCATTTTTATAGCAATAATAATCCTACCTCTAATTTCTATCCTATCCCACCATTGGCTGATAAGACAAGCTCCCAATCTTTCTACTAATATTTCCCAATCAGTGCAAAGCAAATTCACTCTTCATTATCCTAATTATTCATAACTAATCTCTATCCTATTAGAAAGTTATAATTTTCAACCCCCATTACCATAATTATAGTTAATCTATACCCTATAAAATGATATCCTATAAATTATGCACTTCCTCTGACCACATTTGGAGATATCCAGTTCGAAAAAAAGCCAGTTTATTGATTCTTAAAATTACATTATTTCCAAGAATCTTGGGAACCAGATGATTTTACTCCTAAATAAAGAATAATGGGGGGGTGGAGATGCAGATAGGTAGCGCAGTGGATAGAGTACGGGCCCTGGAGTCAGGAGGTTCTGAGTTCAAATGTACCTCAGACACTTCATAATTGCCTAGCTGTGTAACCTTGGGGAAGTCACTCTTAACCCCACTGCCTTAAATAAATAAAATAAAAAAAGAATAACAATAAGGTAGAATAGGAATGTATTCATGAGGAGGCTGAAGGTCATACATACATATATATGTATACACACACACACACACACACACACACACACACACACACACACAAACAACAAAATCCAAGAGCAAGAAATAGAAATTCTATTTAAAGTAACTGTAGACAACATTAAATCCTTGGGAATCTACTTCCCAGGGCAAAACCCAGAAACTATATGAAGGTTTTCATGAGGAAACTTCACAGGAGATATCTCTCACATATGAAAGGAATTTCCATAATAACATACCCACCAAAAAGTCTGTCTTTCTATTGAAAGACCTTCAAGGAGGGGTCACCCATAACCCATTTCTCAGGGATATCCATTCTATTCTTGGGCAGTTCTAAATTTTAGGAAGTTTCTCCTAACTTCAATGCTGCATGTGCTTTTTTGTAGATACCACTCATTGCTACTTAGTGCCAAAGAGAAGAAGTGTAATCTCTCCGCACAGCAGCCCTCCACATTCTTAAAAATAATCATCTTCCCTCCGAGTCTTCTTTCCTTCAGTCTAAATATATTCAATTCCTTACATTCAACCTCATAAGAATATGAACAAAGTTTATCACAAAGTTTATGCACTTCTCTGGACACTTTCCTGGTTCTCAATGCCCTTAAATAGTGGCATCCAGAACTAGACAGAATACTCTAGATGAGATCTGACAAAGGAAGAGTACACCTTTCTATTCATGGAAGCTATCTTTTTTTATTGTAACCTTAGACTCCTGTTAGCTTTTTTTGGTCAGCCTATCATGCTTGTGACTTATATTGAGTTTGCCTGGAACTCAACTGCTGACTAATCATGACTCACTATCTTGTAATGGAGAACCTTATTCTTTCTTTTTTTGTTGTTCTTGTGTCTTTAAAAGTATTACTATTGAATTTTATCTTATTCAATTCAATCCACTGCTCTAAGGTGTCAAACATGTGGCCTATAACAGTCCTGAGTGTTGTCCAAACCAGATTAAAAATATAGTTTGGAAATATTTCAAATATAAATAAAAATGCAATAAAATATGGATAACATTTTAAAACTAAATTAATATGTGACCTTTAGGGATCTTTATGTGTAGTATAGTGACTTTTGATTCAATAGGTTTGATATCACTGCTCTAAACAGTTGAAGTCTTTCTGGATCCTGGCTTTTATCTTCAGTTTGTCCTCAGTTTTGTCATCTGCAATTTGATGAGTGTACCATTTATGTCTTCATTCCAAGTCATCATAAAAAAATATTAAACAGTAATGGCTAAATACAGATTCTTGGGATTCTTCTCTGGAAATCTGCCAAGTTGACATTCAACTTTATTCTTTTCAACTGGTTCTGAATTCCTATAGTTGTAGTATTACCTAGGCCACATTTTCCTATCTTTTGTATAAGAAAGTATGAGGTGCTTAATCAGAAATCCTATGAAAGTTTAGCTAAATTATAGACATAACATTCCCTCATATATGAAGTTAGTCAATTCTTTGTTATTTTGCTTTTTAAATTAAAATAGTTTTTCTTTTCATTGAACAAATATCTCCTTTCTCTCTCTCTCCTACTTCTTCCACCATTTAAAAAGAGGAAAGCAAAGCTAATGCAACAAATATGCAGGGTCAAACAAAGTAAATTCCTCCATTTGCCGTGTCCAAAAAATGTGATTCACTTTTTCCACGAGTTCATTACATCTCTGTCAGGAAGGTAGTATGCTTCATCATTGATCTTCTGGAATTCTGATTGGTCGTTGTGTTGATTTGAGTTCTTAGATGACAGGACCATTTCTTAATGCAACCATCTGACTCTTTGCTTTCTTCTTAGAAGTTGGCCAAAAATCTCTTTAAAAATACATCTTAGAATTTTCCCAGGAATTGAATTTATGTTAAGTGGACCTTAGATGATAGATTCTCTACTCTTCCCTCTTTTGAAAATAGGGACTTTTCTTTGTCCAAAATCTATGATCTCTCTCCTGTTTTATATAATCTTTAAAATATTTCTTATTTTTCTTAGATACACCCAATATATGTCAATATGTATTTAAATACACTGCATATATTATAATGTACATTGCATGCATGTATATACATATAGTCATATTGCAGATATATACTATATATTTATGTGTATATACTGAGAGAAATAAAATGATGTGTCCAAGAGTAGGTCTCAGGTGTTAGGAGAGAAATATAAAATGGAGAGAAGAATGTATGTATGTACATACAATTTATTGCATATTTTGTGTACATGAGTGAATTGCACGTGTCTATTTGTATATGTATGTTTGTATGTACATAGGCAGCTAGGTGGTAGAGTAAATAGAGTTATGGGGCTGGATTCAGGAAAATATGAGCTCAAATCCTGCCTCAGATACTAGCTATGTGACCCTGGGAAAGTCATTTACTCTCTATTTGCCTCAGTTTCCTAATCTGTAATAATAATAATAATAATAATAACAACAACATCTATTTCACATAGTGTGATGAAGATCAAATGGGGCAGAAATTGCAAAGTGTTTTGCATAGTATCTAATTCATAGTAAGTATTATATAAAAGTTAGTATATTATATATCATTATCATATATATTATTTTGTCTATTAGCTATTATGTATTAATATGGATCTCTGTTTTTCCATTTATCTATTATCTATCTACCACCTATCTATCTATCTGGGGTAGCTAGATGGGGCAGCAGATAGAGCAAAGGCCTTGAAGTCAGGAGGATGGGAGTTTGAATCAAAGCTCAGACACTTGCCACTCTTTAGCTGTGTGACCTTTGGCAAATCACTTAATTGCCTCATAACCAGCACTGTCTCCAGTCATCCTGATTCATATCTGGCCACTGGACCCAGATGACTCTGGAAAAAAAAAGTGAGATTGGTGATTTAGCGCAGTACCCCCCCCCCCCCACTCAAATCCAATTCATGTGCTTGTCATAGCATCACCTCCCTGAAGTCACAGTCTTCTTCGGCAATGAAGGACAAACAGCATCATCCATCCATCCATCCATCCATCATCTATCTATCTATCTATCTATCTATCTATCTATCTATCTATCTATCTAAATATCATATCTATCTAAATATTTGTCTTTTCCTCTGTCTCTACTTCTATTTTTGTCTGTGTCTCCATATAAAGAAAATGAGTATCTGGACCTATGTTTGAGTTAAATTAGGGAATGTGAGAGAGGAAACTTCTCTCAACACAGATGTTTGACTTGTACTTACAAGACCCCGAAAGGTTCTTCCTGAATCTAAGCCCAGCTCTCTGTCCATTGTATCAACCAGTCTTATAAAATGACTTCTTTCACAGATAGAGGACATAAGCAGTTGGTAGGTAGCTATTCAGTATTGAAGAAGACCATGACACCAGATAAGTGATATCATGACTTTCACATAAGATTGATTAAAGTGAGGCATCATTGTGAAAAGATATCATTCTCATTATCCCACGTGAGATCAGAAATGTTAGTGATCAATGGATGACCTTGACTTTTTAGAATTAGGTTTTTTCTTATGTCCTCAAGGCTCTTTGGCAGTATGGTATTGTCTCTTAATGGTCTAATCATCAATGAGGCAATTTTACAGTTAGAGGTATCCTCAAAGATTCCTTGGAGATGGAACTACAGCAGAACTTGGAAGGAAAATAAGCATCTAAGAGGCAGAAGTAAGAGGTAAGGTGCTCTCTAGGCATCAAAGACAGTCTTTGCAGAGAAGGAGGCTGTAGCTAGATTGAAAAGAGCTTTAGGCACCAAACAGGAGTTTGCATTTTAGCCTAGAATCAAAAAGGAATTATTTAAACTCCTTAAGCAGAAGAGCTGGATGATTAGAAATGCATCATGAATTGGCAGGAGTATGGAAAATATGAAGAGGGGAGAGATCAATTCAGAGACTACTGCAGTGGTACAGGTAGGGGACGATGAGGCTCTGAACAGTGTGTGGCCATGTGGGTGGAGAGAAGGAAAAAAAAGATGGAAGAGACGTGAATGGATATGAGCGTTGTGGAAAATGAAGAATTAAGTGTGACTGAGATTCTGACCCTCAGAGACAAACAGGAAGAGGAATGAGCTGAGGGTTTGAAGGGAGACAATTAATGAGTTCAGTATAGAACAAATTTGGTATGAGATACCTACAATATATCTTAAAGGAGATGTTCACTCTTGTTGAATATGGTCCAGTTATTAGATATTTAGATACTCAGCATTTTTTAGTTAGTGTACTAGAAATTAATGTAGTTTTTGTTATGTAGTTGTTATGTGGTTTGGAGTAATTTAGTTAGTGCATGTACTTGAGATTTAAAGTGTCTCATCCTTGGGGCAGCTAGGTGGTACAATGGATAGAACATTGGCCCTGGAGCCTGGAGGACCTGAGTTCAAATCTAACCTCAGATGCTTAATAATTACATTGTAATCTTGGGCAAGTCACTTAATGTCATTGCTTTTCAAAAACCAAAAAATAAAAAAAAATTTTTAAAAAGTGTTTCATCCTAAAAAGGACATTTATCTGTGGGAGTAATTTCTACAGAGAGACCTGATAGTCTATATGAATTAACATCTTTTTTTTAGGTTTTTGCAAGGCAATGGGGTTAAGTGACTTGCCCAAGGTCACACAGCTTGGTAATTATTAAGTGTCAGAGGCTGCATTTGAATGCAGGTCCTCTTGACTCCAGGGCCAATGCTCTCTTCACTATACCACCTAGCTGCCCCTAAATTAACATCTTGATATAAAAGCAAATTTAAAAAACTGCTAAAATTAGCTTTATAGAAATCCCCCCATACTTACCCTAGTCTACTGGTGTGGTTGAACTCTTCATGTTCCATGCTTGATGAAGACTAATGAGCATTAGTTAGTATTCAAATTCTGGGAAATTGTCCTACTTTGTGAGAACTCATGCCCATACTCCCAGTAGATGGTGCTGTGTCTCTGCAGAATCTTATTCACGGTTGCCATTGGGATAAGTTCCACAAACGTGGGATTGGATTTACATTCATCTCAACCTCCACCCTTATTTTGCAGGTGAAAAAAAAACCCAGGACCTGAGAGATTTAGGTGACTAATTTATGGTCACCAGATATTTTGTGCCAGGTAGGATTTGAACTCAAACCTTCCTGATTCCATGTCTAACACATTTAATATAGTACCATAATATTACCACTTTTTCTCCTTGGATCTCTTTTACCTCATGTATAAAATGAAGGAATTGGCCTCACTGACCTCCAAGGTCTCTTCCAGCTCTCTTAATTAAGATTCTTTCAACTGCTGTTTCAGTGTTTATTCTACTCTACTTTCTTTGTAAAAGTATATTTTTCTTCTATTTCACTGTCTTTGATCAGGACAGATGAATTGCTTTGCTCAATGAATAAATATATGTGAGACTAACATTCAACTCACTATATTGCACACCTCAGAGAAACTGCAGAAGGTCTCCTCAAATAGGAACCTTATGCTGATACATGCCTTTCCCCCATATTTGGTGACTTCCAAGGACCAATATACTTGGCAAGTCCATGAAGTGATTATTGACTTGAAGTTAGCATTTTTGTAAAAATAAAATATAAACATGTTTTCTCAATCTTCATTCCTTCCTGTTTTTACTCAGGCAAATAATTCAGCATTTTGTCTTTGTCCTT